>NW_007228805.1:0-2002 GCF_000164805.1 Carlito syrichta | reverse complement strand
TCTGTTTGTTTATTGTTGGTGTATAGAAATGCGACTGTCTTTTGCACATTTATTTTATACATTGTATTCTCATAACTTTTAAAATACTTACCTCGATTATCTCCAAAGCAGATGACAGACTGCAAAATGAAATATGGACAAACAGTTGAATCATGGAAATACAAATATAGACCAGGTGCAGTGGTTCATGCCTGTATTTCCAGCACTTTGGGAAGCCAGGGAGGAAGGATGGCTTGAGGTCAGGAATTTGAAACCAGCCTGGGTAACATAGCGAAACTTCATCTCTAAAAAAAATAAAAGTTACAAAAAAAAAAGACATATGGAGTAATAAATCTAATAAAATCTGAATTAATATAATTTGAATTGTAATGAAATAATGAAACCATTATGAACTATCTAATTCTCATTATTTGATAAAAAAGAAACATTAGATTCTAAGAATACTATTAAACTCTTCCCTATACTAAATTCTAAAATTAATTTATTGTATTTGTAGTCTTACAAGGGCCCTCACATAATGACAGCTTTGCATTTTGTAGAGGATATAGAAACTTATTTTTAAAGTATTTTTAATATGGCTGTTAAAAATAAATATATGTAACTTAGTAAAGACATTTTTTAAAGTTAAAATTTATAATATTAAGGTACAAAAATTTCTGGTGATTAAATTACTTAGCAAAGTCTACACTTAATAGCTTGTGTTAACAGGTAACAAGTTCCTTGGGCAGGGGTCAACAAATTATAAGCCAAAGACCAAATACAGCCTGCTGCCTATTTTTGTATGGCCTATGATCTATGAATGATTTTACATTTTAAAATGTTCTTTAAAAACCAAAAGAAAAATAATATTTCATTGCACATGGAAATTGCATGAAATTAAAGTTTCAGTGTCCATAAATAAAATTTAATTTGAATACTGCCATATTCATTTGCTTTCATATTGTCCTTGCCTATAATGGTAGAGCTGAATCCTTGCACCAGAAACTATGTGGTCCACAAAGCCTAAAACATACACAGTGTAGCTCTACAGACAAAGTTTGCCAATCTGCCTTCAGCTCTTAGCTATAATAAGCAGCTGCCCTCAGTAGGCTTTTAGCAGAACCTGGGTATCATTAATTTTGCTCTGAGAGATTTGAAGGACAGATTATCAGGAAGCATGAGCTATGAAAATCGAAATACCTGACTTGTATTCTCTTCCTATAGGAGGGCTATCCTACACTGAATTGAGTCCCAAGCATAGCTGCAAGTGGCCAAATTTTTCCTCAAGCAGCAGCTATGACTTCTATCACCTGAATGCCTGAGAAAGCACTTTGCCAAAACTCACTTTGATAATAACTGAGAGGATCAGCACTTATCTAATTTAATATTAAAAAATTCTATGTGATCATTTTAAGAACTTTGTTGGAGATATAATTCACATACCATATAGCTCACTCATTTAAACTGTACAGTTCAGCGGTTTTAGTGTATTCACAGATATGTGCAACCATATCACAATTTTAGAACATGTTTATCATCTCAAAAAGAAATCCATACCTTCTTTTTCAATCCTCCCCCAGATCTAAGCAAGTGCTAATCTACTTTCTGTTTCTAGAGATATTTAGATTCTGGAAATTTTGTATGAATGAAATAATACAATACGTGATCATTTGTGACAGTCTTCTTTCATTGACCATAATGTTTTCAAGGTTCTTCCATGTTGTATTATGTATCGGTACTTTATTTTTTTAAATGACAAATAGCATCGTATTATATGATTATACCAAATTTTGCTTATCCGTTCATCAGTTCATAGGCATATGGATCATTTTCAGTTTTTAGCTAACATGAATAATGTCTCTATGAACATTCGTGTGCAGAGTTTTGTGTGGATATATGTTCTCATTTCCCTTGGGTAGGTGCCTTGGAGAGATATTACTGGGTCGTATGGTTACTCTATGATTCATCAATTGAGAAACTGTCAAACTGTTTTTCAAATTGGCTGTTTCATTTTACACCCCCA
>NW_007228804.1:0-2047 GCF_000164805.1 Carlito syrichta | reverse complement strand
ATAATATTAAGGTACAAAAATTTCTGGTGATTAAATTACTTAGCAAAGTCTACACTTAATAGCTTGTGTTAACAGGTAACAAGTTCCTTGGGCAGGGGTCAACAAATTATAAGCCAAAGACCAAATACAGCCTGCTGCCTATTTTTGTATGGCCTATGATCTATGAATGATTTTACATTTTAAAATGTTCTTTAAAAACCAAAAGAAAAATAATATTTCATTGCACATGGAAATTGCATGAAATTAAAGTTTCAGTGTCCATAAATAAAATTTAATTTGAATACTGCCATATTCATTTGCTTTCATATTGTCCTTGCCTATAATGGTAGAGCTGAATCCTTGCACCAGAAACTATGTGGTCCACAAAGCCTAAAACATACACAGTGTAGCTCTACAGACAAAGTTTGCCAATCTGCCTTCAGCTCTTAGCTATAATAAGCAGCTGCCCTCAGTAGGCTTTTAGCAGAACCTGGGTATCATTAATTTTGCTCTGAGAGATTTGAAGGACAGATTATCAGGAAGCATGAGCTATGAAAATCGAAATACCTGACTTGTATTCTCTTCCTATAGGAGGGCTATCCTACACTGAATTGAGTCCCAAGCATAGCTGCAAGTGGCCAAATTTTTCCTCAAGCAGCAGCTATGACTTCTATCACCTGAATGCCTGAGAAAGCACTTTGCCAAAACTCACTTTGATAATAACTGAGAGGATCAGCACTTATCTAATTTAATATTAAAAAATTCTATGTGATCATTTTAAGAACTTTGTTGGAGATATAATTCACATACCATATAGCTCACTCATTTAAACTGTACAGTTCAGCGGTTTTAGTGTATTCACAGATATGTGCAACCATATCACAATTTTAGAACATGTTTATCATCTCAAAAAGAAATCCATACCTTCTTTTTCAATCCTCCCCCAGATCTAAGCAAGTGCTAATCTACTTTCTGTTTCTAGAGATATTTAGATTCTGGAAATTTTGTATGAATGAAATAATACAATACGTGATCATTTGTGACAGTCTTCTTTCATTGACCATAATGTTTTCAAGGTTCTTCCATGTTGTATTATGTATCGGTACTTTATTTTTTTAAATGACAAATAGCATCGTATTATATGATTATACCAAATTTTGCTTATCCGTTCATCAGTTCATAGGCATATGGATCATTTTCAGTTTTTAGCTAACATGAATAATGTCTCTATGAACATTCGTGTGCAGAGTTTTGTGTGGATATATGTTCTCATTTCCCTTGGGTAGGTGCCTTGGAGAGATATTACTGGGTCGTATGGTTACTCTATGATTCATCAATTGAGAAACTGTCAAACTGTTTTTCAAATTGGCTGTTTCATTTTACACCCCCAACATTAGCATTTAAGGGTTCTTCTTTCCCCACACCTCTTCATCAGTACTTCTTTCTATCTGATTTTTTAATTCTACCCATCTCAATGAGTATGAAACGGTATATTGTTGTGGTTTTTATTTGCATATTTGTGATGACTAAAAATGTAAATCATAGCAAGTACTTACTGACCATTTGTATTTTTTCCCTGGAAAATATCTATTGGGATACTTTGCCCATTTTTAATTGGGTTATTTGTTCTTTTATTATTGAGTTGCAAGTATTCTTTATATACTCTGAATTCAAGCTTCTTGTTAATGTATGATTTTCAAATATTTTCTCACCTTCTGTACATTGTCTTTCATTTTTTGAAAGTATCTTTGAAATACAAAGATTTTTATTTTATGAATTTTGATTAATTTATTTTATCTTTTGCTCATTCTTTTGGTGTTATGTCTAAAAATCCTTTGTTAAATCCAAGGACATAAAGATTATCTTCATGTTTTCTTTTACAATATTATAATTTCAAAAATTTTTATTTCTTACATGTAGATTTTGGATCCATTTTGAATTACTTTTTATGTATGGTCTGAGGTTCAACCTTATCATTTGCATGTGGCTGTCCAATTGTCTGAGCACTATTGCTTAAAAGCCTGTTTTTTCTCCATTGGATGGCCTTGGCACTGCTATAAAAACCAGT
>NW_007228803.1:0-659 GCF_000164805.1 Carlito syrichta | reverse complement strand
TTTTTTTTGGAGCCTCCCCTCGTACTTGGAAATGAGATTTATATAGTAATTCTATTTTAATTTTTTTGAGGCACTGCCATGCTGTTTTCCATAATGGCTGCACCATTTTACATTCCCATCAGCAATGCACAGGGGTTTAGATTAGTCTGCATCTTTGTCAACAGTTATTTCCTGTTTGTTTATTTTTAATTTTTTTTATTTTAAAGGTGTGGGGTACAATTCAGGGTTAGGTGTGCAAATGTTCATTATGCAGGTATCCTTGTTGATGAGGTTTGTCCCCCCTCCCCTGGCAGATTCCCACTCCTACCAGTCCTGCCTCCACTCCCCACCACCGGCAGTTTCCTGCTACTGCCAATCCTTTTCTTACAGTATTGCAATAATTGTTCAAGGTCCGCTTATGAGTAAGAACATGTGACACTCAGTTCTTTGTTTCTGTGAAAGTTCACTCAGTATTATAGACTCTAAGTCCATCCAGGTTGCTGTGAAGTTCATGATTTTCTTCTTCTTCATGGTTGCATAATATCCCATCATGTATATGTATCACATTTTAAAAAATCCAGTTATCTTTTGATGGGCAGCATGGTGAGTTCCGTGTTCTTGCTACTGTGAACAATGCTGCAATAAACATACGTGCGCAGGTATCTTTTTTATAGAGTGAT
>NW_007228802.1:0-2047 GCF_000164805.1 Carlito syrichta | reverse complement strand
ATCCCAAAAAAAAAAAAAAAAAGAGAAAGAGAGAGAGAGAGAAAGGGAGGGAGGGAAGAAGACGGAGGGAAGGAGGGAGAGAAAGAGAGAGAGAGAAGACAAAGGGGGAAATGCTAGGGTGTCAGCATACTTTGGTGGGACAGACACTGCGTTTTGGAGGGTCAAAGTGGGGAGACTTAACTGGTGTTGGTTTAAAGTCAAATGAACAGAGAAAGAGATTTCATAGTGGAGAGAAGGGAAGCCAAGACGCAGAGAAGGAAAGAGCTGTAGGTACCCCATCAGTGAGAAGTCAGGACGAGACCCAGGCTCCCTCATCCACGCTTCAGAAAGGCCACAGTGAAGTGTGCAGGGGGCACCAAAGCGAAGCGCTGTACTTAGAAAAAACTGAATCCCATTCCTAGTTGTGTGTTCTTTTTAAAATGCCTTTTGGTGTTCTCATCTGTAGAACAATTATAGCGAATACTCATCGAGCCCAGTTCATTAAGTATCTTGCCTTTAATATCTCATTTAATCTTCACAACATCACCTATAAAATAGGTATTATTGCAAATTCCATCTTATGATGAGAAAACTGAGGTTCAGAAAAGCTAAGTGAATTACTCAAAGTCACCTGGCCACAGAAGAGTGAAGCCAGATGTCTAACAAGAGTCTGGACACTATTCTTAAGCTACTTACTCCTTGTATTATTGTGGGGATCACATGCCAACCCATTCCTACCCCCTCCAATCCCCACCTTATCCCCTACTAACCTGGCCTGAGACTCTTGGCACACCTTGCCAAGCACCAATCCCACCACACTCAATAACTCCCTCTAGGCACAGGCCAAGTGCTCTAATGATTCTGAAGCCCACAGAGCCTCTCTGCACCCAACAAACTCTTTGTTTGGCCTCAGCCTGAGGTCAACTCTAGCAATTCTCACAAACCTTCTCTGATTGCCCAAGCAAACTTAGTTACCACTACCTTAGTGCAATTATAATACCTGGTGATTTTTACTATGGCATTTATTATATTGTATCCTAATTAAGGTTTTGCCAATTCTCCAAGCATACTGTGAGCTTCTCAGGGGTAGGGACTGATTCTTCACCAACTTGTTATCACTTTGTATCACCAGCAAGGCAGAAAGGAAAGAAGGGATAAAGGAAGGAGGGAGAAAGGAAGGGAGGGAAAGAGGGAAGGAAGGTGGGCAAAGGCAAGAGACTGCTAAATAATGCATATGAGAGTGAACCATTTGAAATTATCAAGATTCTATGCCTCCTTATCTACAAAATGGCAATTTTATAATATTTAACCTGGTATAATGAGGGTGAGTTTCCCCACTATCCAGCCCCACTCAAGTACCCCTAGTGCCTCTCTGGTAGTCCCTGCTCTTGACCTTTTGTTTCAGGACAACTGGCATGCAGCGTGGTTGAGTTTGAGCCCTATCACGCCACTTACAGTGTGACCTCGCACAACGCCTGGCATCCTGGTTTTATTTTATGGGGATGATCATTACTCCTGTCTCCTAGGGTTGTGTGAACATTATATGACAGTGTGAATCTGAAGTGTTTTGTGCAATGCCCAGCACAGTGTTGAGAAATGGCAGTCGTTAGTATTTTGCAGGCACCTCTGCGGAGGTCTGCCCAATCCAGAATGGGCATCCTCTAGGGTCTCTGAGCAGTTACCCTAACCCTTTTGCCTTGGCTCCACTTCACAGAGGAGTAACTGAGTCCCAAAGGAAAGAGTGAGTTGAGTAGGGTTGATCTTGAGGTTGGGAGTTAACACAGGTGTGTCCTGATACCCAACTATCTCCTAGCCAGGTGATAAGCAGAGGCAGAGAAAGTTGTTGGAATGTTTCAATTAGTTCACAGGGTGGCTCCTAAAGAGCCCTGGGAAGAACCTCAGCATAGCCGACCCAGAAGTCTCTGAGCCCTACAAGGGTTAACCCAGAACCATACTCACGTAGGCAACCCTCCAGGACCCAGTGGCCTCGGAACATGGCAAAACCTCAGTCAAATCAGGAGGCATAGAGATGGGGGTAGAGAGGCTGCCCATGCTCCTCCACCTGCCC
>NW_007228801.1:0-956 GCF_000164805.1 Carlito syrichta | reverse complement strand
GATGTGGAGTACAATTCAGGGTTAGGTATGCAAATGTTCATTATGCAGGTACCCTTGTTGTTGACGTGTGCCCCCCCTCCTCTGGCAGTTTCCCACTGTTGCCAATCCTGTCCCCTACCCCGGCAGTTTCCCACTACTGCCAATCCTTTTCTTTCTTTCTTTTCTTTTTTTTGAGTTGGAGTCTCACTCTGTTGCCCAGACTGGAGTAAAGTGGCATACTCCCAGCCACCACAGCCTCAACCTACTAGGTTCTGGCGATCCTTCTGCATCAGCCTCCCAAATAGCTGGAACTATAGGCGCGCGCTACTATGCCCGGCTAATTTTTATTTATTTGTTTATTTATTGTAGAAATGAGTTCTCACCAAGTTGTCCAGGCTGGTCTCAAACCTGTGGGCTCAGGCAGTCCACTCACCTCAGCCTCCCAAAGTACTGGGATTACAGGCTGAGGCCAATCCTTTTCTTATAGTATTACGATAATTGTTCAAGTTCCTCTTATGAGTGAAAACATGTGATACTCAGATCTTTGTTTCTGTGATAGATCATTCAGTATTATAGACTTATATTAAGTATTAAGTCCATCCAAGTTGCTGCAAAGTTCATAATTTTGTCTTTTATGGTTGCATAATATTCCATCATGTATACATACCACAATCTTTTTTATCCAGTCCTCTTCCGATGGGCAGTACAGCTGGTACCGTGTTTTTGCTATTGTAAATAATGCTGCAATAAATATGCATCCGCAGGTATATTTTTCATAGAGTGATTTGAGTTCTTCCAGGTATATTCCCAGTAGGGGGATAATGGTATCATAGGGAAGGTTGATTTTTAGATCTTTTGCCAAACTGTTTTCCCCAGAGGTTGTATGAGTTTACATTCCCATCAACAGTGTGGAATTGTTCCCTTTTCCCTGAATCCTCTCCAGCATCTGTTGTTTTTTGAGTTATTGATGATGGCCA
>NW_007228800.1:0-699 GCF_000164805.1 Carlito syrichta | reverse complement strand
CTTGAGGGTAAGGAGATGGGGAAAAAAACAGGCCCTATCTGAGAAGGTTGTCAGGAGGATGCAGAGATTGTGCATGTAAAACGTAAGCCCGGTACTTTGGGAGGCTGAAGCGAGAGGATCGCCTGCGCCCAGCAGGTCAAGGCTGCGTTGGCCATGAGCGTGCCACTGCACTCCAGCCTGGGCGAGAGTGAGACTCCAACTCAAAAAAAAACCCAAAACTGACCGTTATTACTCTAAACACTGCATAAAGGGAGGTCTGATGGTGGTGCGCTTTTCCTAGGTGGATTGACCTGACTGCTTTTGTTCTTTTCCTGTTTCTTCCTCCCCACCCACCTCCCCCTCAGGACGGTTCACTGGGAAACATCGATGACTTGGCACAACAGTATGCAGATTATTACAACACCTGCTTCTCAGACGTGTGTGAGAGGATGGAGGAGCTGCGGAAACGTCGGGTTTCCCAGGACCTGGACGTGGTGAGTGGGGATGTGAGGATGTGCTTCTGCTGAGCAGGGTGGCTCCCATGCAGGCTCCTGGCCTAGTCTGGTCCAGCAGTGCCTCCCTGGTCCTTCTACCAATCCTAGTTGTGCCTGGGGCATCAGTCTGCTGGCAGTTCCACTAGCGTGGGGTAAAAAGTTTAGCACCTTAAAGGACCAGCCCAGTTCTGCTAAAGGTATCAAACTGAGTGAGTGGTGGCTGGGG
>NW_007228799.1:0-965 GCF_000164805.1 Carlito syrichta | reverse complement strand
ATCTGAGAAGGTTGTCAGGAGGATGCAGAGATTGTGCATGTAAAACGTAAGCCCGGTACTTTGGGAGGCTGAAGCGAGAGGATCGCCTGCGCCCAGCAGGTCAAGGCTGCGTTGGCCATGAGCGTGCCACTGCACTCCAGCCTGGGCGAGAGTGAGACTCCAACTCAAAAAAAAACCCAAAACTGACCGTTATTACTCTAAACACTGCATAAAGGGAGGTCTGATGGTGGTGCGCTTTTCCTAGGTGGATTGACCTGACTGCTTTTGTTCTTTTCCTGTTTCTTCCTCCCCACCCACCTCCCCCTCAGGACGGTTCACTGGGAAACATCGATGACTTGGCACAACAGTATGCAGATTATTACAACACCTGCTTCTCAGACGTGTGTGAGAGGATGGAGGAGCTGCGGAAACGTCGGGTTTCCCAGGACCTGGACGTGGTGAGTGGGGATGTGAGGATGTGCTTCTGCTGAGCAGGGTGGCTCCCATGCAGGCTCCTGGCCTAGTCTGGTCCAGCAGTGCCTCCCTGGTCCTTCTACCAATCCTAGTTGTGCCTGGGGCATCAGTCTGCTGGCAGTTCCACTAGCGTGGGGTAAAAAGTTTAGCACCTTAAAGGACCAGCCCAGTTCTGCTAAAGGTATCAAACTGAGTGAGTGGTGGCTGGGGCCAGAGGATCAAATCTTTGCTTTCATTAAAAGATTAAATTTTGGTTGGGCATGGTGGCTGACATTTGTAATCCCAGCACTTTGGGAGGTCAAGGTGGGAGGATTGTTTGAGCTCAGGGGTTCGAGACCAGCCTGAGCAACTTGGCAAGGCCCTTGTCTCAACAAAAAAATTTTAAAAATTGCTGGGTATGCTGGCGATGCCGTGTAGTCCCAGTTACTTGGAAAGCGGAGGTGGGAGGATCACTTGAGTCCAGGAGTTTGAGGCTGTGGTGAGCTGTGATCATGCCGCTGCTCTCTATCCTG
>NW_007228798.1:0-2047 GCF_000164805.1 Carlito syrichta | reverse complement strand
ACACACACACACACACACACACACACACACACACATATTCCTATGGGTCTTAGATGCTAGTTTGTTAGTTTACTATTACTAATGTATCAAAGGCTCTAATTCACTTTAAATACAGCTTTCTGATTCCAAAGTCTGCTAGTATCTCAATATTTAAAAAAAAGATTAAAGCCAGTCAAAGCTATAGAAATATTCTTTTGAACCATAACATCTGTATAAAAATCTGAACATATGCTATTTCCTTTTCATTTGAAATTTGTATAGATATTTTATAGAGGAAGATAATGCCACAAATATTTAAGGTAAATGGAAGAGGATAATATTGTCACTGATATATGTCTCACAGAATACTTCCTGGTTTTTACATCTGGCATCAGAGAAGTGGAATATAAATGATGTGTGAGAGAGATTGGAAAGTACAATATTATCAATGTTTTTCTGGCTATTTTAACTCATCAAAATTTGTTAAATAAAATTAATCTTCCAAAAACCTGAAATTAACTTAATTCTTAAGTTAGAAGTGCCAGACCGAAATATTCTGGATTAAAAAAAAAAACTATATCTTTAAATATTACTTACCAAATTCACATTTCAAACGATGAAAACTTTGCCATGTCATTAAGACTCAGTTTCATTATCTGCAAAATAGGGGAGTTAGACCAACTATTAATTCCCCCTTTACTCTAAAATTGCTTTCAAATAGAAAGATCTCTATATGTGTTGAATAAAGAATGCATTCCAGATATTTGCACTTTTAGTAATTTAGAGTGATACAGCAATTAATGAATCTTCTAGGAACAAATGAATTGTTAGCAGAATGAACAATGTTATTAAAATAAATTAATAAATCATTAGGAACTGTGTTTCTGTGGTCAATCATCTCAGCAGCCCGGTTTCCACAAGTCTGTGTGTGGGCATAGATATACAGATCAAAAACAATATCAATAATTCAAAAAAAGTTCAAGTTCAGATACTTTACCAGATTATAAAAAATCACATTAAATTATATCCTTATACTTAATTCATAAATTTCACCCTAAATTAATTGAATATTTTATATGAAAACTAAAGGTAAAGTTATGATACCAATACTTACTCAGTTTAAACATTCCTATTTTTAGTAAATCACTAATCTCATTCTTTGGCAATATGTTAACAAAATAATAAAAATTATCTTACTTTTAAAGTAGTTGTGTCACGTTGAAACAATAAAGAAGCAATTTACAAAATAAATAAAATATTTGCAAAATCACTTATCTGTCATAGAGTGACTTGTGATCACATTCTCACTAAACATGACTATTTACCACTTATCACTGAATTGAACCAGACCTCTTCATTCTAATTAGTCAATTAACTAGAAAATACATCTCTTAAATGAAATAAAAAATTAAGTACCTAGCTGTCTGCAGGACACAGGAAATTGAGATTTCCACTGGTGAAGTGGAGGATAGATTAGAAATGAATTTCAGATACATAAAATGTAACATTAAAATATATAATGATCTTAGAATGAAATCCAAAGAAAATATGGGCCATATAGTGAGACTTGAGGGAGAATTGCCTATATCATATATATGAACATTAATAATTAATTAGAATATAGTTAAAATAATCGTGCTTCAAATATAGGAGATATTGTATGTATACAGACTTAGTTGTGTTACCGTCTGCTGATAGGTTTCATTGCAATATCAGTTAAACATTTGTTTACTGGTTATTATATGCTGAATACTAGTACAAACATTTTCCACACGTTGTATTAAATCCCAGACCATCCTCAATGAGAAATGAAAGTACTATTTATCTCCCTATTTTACAGATGAGTAAACAAAAACTAAGAGAGGGAAACTAACTTTCTAAACCATTCTCACTCTATATTCATTAGATAATGCATCATTTCAGGGAATCTTTTTCTTTTTTAATTTTTATTTTGAAGATACGGGGTACAATTCAGGGTTAGATATACAAATGGGGATCTTTTTCTACCTTTCTCCTTCAGGTGAGTAAGATCTCTTTCCCTCTACATGAAGCCACTTAAGCCCATATA
>NW_007228797.1:0-942 GCF_000164805.1 Carlito syrichta | reverse complement strand
TGGGACAAGGAGAAATTGGTTTTGTGAATGCTCCACTCACCAGTACAGAAGTAAGACATTATAAAAAAGAAATGAAATCACTCCCAGAGGATCCACTAGAATTGGCGGATCAAGTTAATCAATTCCTTATACCTAACGTCTATGTTCCCAGCTATGTCCATCTGGGAACAAAGTCATTCCCCAGTCCCAGATGTACAGTCTGCTGAACAAAAGTATCCAAATACTGACCCTAGATGGGACAGTAATAACCCAGGAGATAGGGTAAAAATGCAAAACTTGAGGAACTAGTGATTAAGGGCATTTGGGAATCTGCCCCAAGGTCTTTAAGTGTTTCTAGGTCTTTTAAAATTCAGTAAAAAGAAAAAAGAAAAAAAGGGAAAAAACTCCCATAGCTTTTTTTTTAAGACTCAGGGACCAGGTGTGAGAACATTCTAGATTAGATCCAGAAAACCTTGTGGACAAGAATTGTTGAAAGTAAACTTTCTTACTAGAAACTAGTCCAACATTGCTAAAAAGTTGAAAAAGCTACAGGGATGGAATGAAAGACCCAAAAAAGAGCTGTTGAGGGCAGCACAGAAAGTGTTTGTTAGAAGAGATGAAGAAAAGCAGAGGCAGAAAGCTTGAATTATGGTAAGCACTGTCAAAAAGGTGGTGCAGAAACAAAGGAATGGGAGGCCCCCGAGGACAGGCTCCAAAAGCCAGAGAGGGCAAACTAGAGAAAAAAGCAACCCTAAGGGGAATGGGACAGGGAATTTTAATCCAAAGGGAACTTAAAAAGTTTTGGGGTTTAATAAGATATTGTAAATTGTGGATTAAATCTTATGCAACTAAAACTAGAGGCTAATATTCTAAACTATTAAAAAGAGACCCAAACCTTCTTGAGTAGGATGAGAATAAAATTACAAAATTACACACACACACACACACACACACACACACACA
>NW_007228796.1:0-6537 GCF_000164805.1 Carlito syrichta | reverse complement strand
CTTCTTTTGTTTTTTAACAGTACAAATGTCCCTTATTGGTTGCAAAGGAAAGTGGAATAGAGGAGAAGCTATGACAGCTCCATCTCTTGGGGAAGTATCTAGAAATTCTGTCATCGTCTTCCCATTTCATTCCCATCACATTCATGTTTTTTGTTATATCCTTTGGCATATTTAAAATATGTATAATAACTAGTTATATTTAAAAGATACTACCTACTATTTATGTCAGCACCACCATTTTAAGATGTCTCTAACGACTGACTTCTCCCACCCTGTTATGGGTTATTTTTTTTTCTCCTGACACTTCACATGTCTAGTAATTTCTGATTGAATGCTAGATACTGTGTTTTATGTAATTTGATTTTGTTGTATTCATTTAAAGAGGGACAGACATTTTTCCTATAATGCAGTTAAGTTACTTAGGATCAATTTGATTCTTTTAAGACTTGCTTTTAAGCTCTGTGAGGACAGGGCCAGAGCAGTCTTACATTAGGACTATTTCAGTCCCACTTTTAAAGCAATGTCTTTCTGAAGACTCTACCTAATGTCCCATGTACCAACAGGTCATTCCACTCTGACTGGAGGGAACAGAACTACTCTAGTCCTATATAAACAACAGAAACTGTTAAGCCTACAGAATTCTGGTGGTTCTTTCTCTAATCTCATGAAATTTTAACCCATATATACACAGATCAGTAGACTGCCATAGACTCAAGGAGAGCCCTAACAGAGTTCTAGCTCTGTTTTCATGCATCTTCCTCCTCTCCTTTACTCTGCCCCTGAAGTTCTAGCTGCCTCTACCTCTCTATTTCCATCTCTTCAGTTAGCTGACTACTGGCATTTGTTATGTTCCCTCTTGATATGTAGCAAACTACCTTTGAGAGTTAACCTGGGTCTTTCCTTATTTAATTCCCTGTCTCAGAGATCACAGTCCTGCAATGCTTTTAGTCTAATATCTGAAAACACATTCATAGCTTTTGTCCAGTTTTCTGGTTATTTATAGAAGAAGGAGAATTCCTATATAAGTTAACCCTTTATGGGTTCTATGATTTCATTTTAATGAAAATAAATATTCGGAGGAAGGGCATGGAGTTAAAGACATCTGGGTGCCATCCATCTCTACAACTTGCAATTTCCTCACCTGTTACTCACCTGTGTAATAAGAACAATAGTATTTATCTCCTAGAATGATTGGAGGAAAACTTAGATAATTCATATGTGTAAATTAAATGTGTGTAACTATTATATGCAAAGGGCTTGGAAGACACAGTATATACTAGTCATAGTCATTATCTATGGATGGTAAAAATTTTCATTTTTTTTTTGCTCATTTGAATCTTCTAAATAATAAAAAATTAACATTACTTTTGCAATAATTTAACAATTTATTAGAACTATTAAAGATGACCCTTTTTGCAAAAATTAAACATAATGCATGAATATAAATTAGGAATATCTGAATTTGGGGGGATTTTAATACATATGATAAAATTGTGATGATAACTAAGTTTTTATTGCAGTAGCTACATGGTCCTCATCAGATTAAAGAATAATTTTGGTATGTATGACATCTGTAAAAGATCACTGTACTCACTTCCCTTTCCTTTAAGCTTATTAGTACATGATGGGTTATTTGGCTCTTTGGTCTTGCTTTCTTTATCTCTGTATTTTCTTTTTAAAAGAGAAGACAGACCAGGCATGGTGGCTCACGCCTGCAATTTGGAGAAGCCCAGGTAGGAGGCTTGCTTGAGCCAGGAGTTCAAGACCAACTTGAGCAAGATAGTAAGAGCTTCTCTCTACAAAAGAAATCAAACAAAAAGCTGGGTGTGGTGGTGCACGCTTGTAATCCCAGGTACTCAGAAGCCTGAGGCAGAAGATCACCTGAGCTCAGGAGGTCAAGGCTGTGGTGAGCTGTGATCATGCCACTACCCTACAGTCTAAACAACACAGTGAGACTCTGACTCAAAAAAATTTTAAAAAGAGGGGGCTGGGGACGAGAAAGCATATGAACAAATAAAAATTAACAGATTCAATTTTTCCATAGGTCTATGCTGAGAATTATCTAAAATAAAATGAAACTGGTAGTCCAAAATTTGAAGAACTATGGTTATAAAATAAGATAATACACAATGACATGTTAGTAGATAATGTATGCTCAAACATCCTGGCTGTAAAAGGAATAATAGAAAAGTGTCAACATGTATAAATACAACTACCATCAGTAAGGAAATGTTTATTTAACAGTAAACATTGTTTCTGGGATATAAACATATGCAAAGTATTATTTCCTACTAGATATTTTGCTTATTTTAATAAATATCAATCAAATGCACAGAACTTTGGAGAGATGATTTGAGAAAAATGGAAGAAGTAATTTAAAAAGTAACTTGAAAACAGTATTCTAAAAATAACTTGCTTAGTTTATTACTGTCATGTTTATTTCCAAAAGCCAAAAAAAAAAAGAAATAGATTTCTGTTTATACAAAACTAAAATAAACATACACATAAAAATATCTACAGTCTTACTTAAATTCTGAAAGCAACAGCATGAGGACTAAGTAGAAAAAAACATACATGCATACATCATCATGCTAACAGTGACTTCATCTGGGTAGTAGGTTTAAAGGCGGGTTTTGTTTATAATATCAGTTTTCTGGTCCTTTCTCCTAACAGTGAAAATAATGAATTACTTTTTGGGATACTCACTATTCAAAAATATATGAATAAAAACAAAGGCACCTGACTTTTTTTCACTCTGGTACTTTTTTTTCAAAACGACCAGTAAAATATGACTTTTTTGTCACATGAATCATTTCCCATTCTTGCAGATCACTTTAACCTTTCAATGACAATCTGAAAGAAACAGATTCTTATTTGTTGTAAGTAAAATAGGAAATAACCTGAAACTGGGCGCTGATACTGGGAGGTTTTTTCTTCTTGTGCAAATGAAGAAGGGACTTGGTAATGCGATCCTGTAGAGTCAGTCTTGTCAGGTGTTTTAAAGAGTTTACTTCTAGCAAGTGCTGAAAAGGAAAAAGTAATTTGTTCATATAAATTAATCTAAAAATAAGAAAAAATTTTCAGTCTGTTTTTATCCTATCCTATGCATGTGGATCATTTTTCATCTTACATAACTAGTGATGAATATGGAAGACTGATATTCAACATTCATTCTATTCTCCTCTGCCTTTGTCTAGAAGCTAGAAAGCTAAAAAAGAAATTACATTTCCAAAACTCTTGCATCTAGAGTTGTGGATGTAATTTAAGTTCACCAATGAAATGCCTACATGTGAAACTAGGAAAGTATAACTGAGGCAGAGGCTCTGGCTACTAGTTCTGTTTCTGCTAGCAAAAATGCAAATAAAGGTGTTTTACAGACATTTTCTCCATTGTCCCAGCATCCAGGCTGTGTGAATGTTCGGAGGCAGAGTGCAGAACATGTTGTCACCACAACTCTATAAAATGCAGCTTAGCTGAATTACAACACAGGCGGTATCTGCCTGGACACAGAGCTACACAGATAGTTTCCTGACCTCCTATTTTTCTGATTACAGCTGGGTTCAGTTCTACAATGTTATTTTAATATTTGGAAACTCTAAGACTTCTAATGATTTTATAAGTACCCAAGTTTTTGAATTAAGTCCCTTTCTACTTAAAAAATATCTACAGTAATTACTGTTATCTCCAACTGAATCCTGACTCATAGAGATAATAAATTAACTAACATGTCAGGTAATACCAAAGTGATAGGTATGCTGGGAACAGACACACAGAAGAAAACAGCACAGTCCCTATCAACCCTCATCCTGATTTACACTCTATAACAAAGAAAGAAAATAAAAAACAATTAAAGTATACACAATAAGGATAGTAAAAAAAAAAAAAACCTGGGAGCTTTTTCCCCAATCATTCTTTTCTAAACCACACTATATTTATGGTAGTGAGTTTGTAAATAGAAAGAATATATCCACATAAATGTAAACTAATGTTATTTAAACGAGTAATAAAAGTCTTATTGTATGAGAAGTATAAGATTACATTAAAAACATGACAGATTTAAAAATCTAGAAATATTAATTGTGACAATATAAACATTATAAAATAAAATCTTCCAAGTGGCAAAAAGTCAACTCAAACAATTCAAATTAAGAAAAAATTGTTTCCAACAAATAAAAAAGGCTTATTATTTGTACTTAAAAATAATGTTTAAAAATTCTTAAAAAGATAAATACCACAATGACCTGAATAGGCAATTCTCAAGGCAAAAATGGCAAATAACAAAATCACAATCATTCAATGTCACTTGTATTTAAGAAAACATATAATTTATTTTAGAAGACATTTTCTGCATATCAGATTGGCAAACTCAATGAAGGCTGACAAAAGAAGAAATAAGCATACACTGACTATGTTCTCACAAATATAAGTTAGTATAATCTTCCTGAAAAGTCATATCACTTCTAGGTATTTATTCTTAGATTATCAAACAAAACCTCAGTGATTATGACAATGTACTTAAAAAAGTTAAATATTATGAACAGAGATACATAATTAAATGGAATTATTTAAATAAAGTATGCTTCATTCACACCACAGAATTCAGCTCATAAAGATTCTGTAAACCTTATTTCTGACATGGGAAAATATCTACAAACACTATTGACTCCCTCCCCCCCAAAAAAAATTCATGTAAAACAAGGACACACATGAAAAATGGTACTTGTGCTAGATTTTGGAGAGTTTTTGCTTTATTTTTATTAGCACTTTTGACTTCTCATGAAGTTCATTGTATATTCATAAAAAATAATTTTCATATTGGTAAAGATTCAAGTCAAAGAATAATAGGGAATTATAGGTTATCCTTAAGTAAAAACAAACTTAAAATGATTCCCTTCTTAACCCACCCCACTTAAGAAACTATTGAGAAAAAGACCTTGGAAACAAAGTTTGAGTTTAAATGCTTGTCACTGTGTGAAAAAAGCACCATATGAACCACGGAAATAAAATAACTATTAAAAAAATCATTTGCTGTCAAAGAGTTTATAATAAAAGTTTTTTTTGCTTTTTGTTTTTGAGTCGGAGTCTCACTCCGTCACCCAGCCTCAACCCGCTGGGCTCCGGCGATCCTTCTGCCTCAGTCTTCCAAGCAGCTGGAACTACAGGCGTGCACTACCATGCCCGGCTAATTTTTTGATTTATTGTAGAGATGAGGTCTCACCAAGTTGCCTAAGTGGGTCTCGAACCCTCAGGTTCAGGCAATCCACTCACCTCAGCCTCCCAAGGCGTGGGATTACAGGCTGAGCCACCGAGCCTGGCTAGTAAAAGTTTTTTAAAAAAATACATTCATTCCTGCCTCAATGACTTTATTTTTTCATTTGCTCAGAACACTCTATAGCCAGACCTTCACAAGGCTTAGTTTTACTTGACACTAAATTTGTAGCTTAAATGTCACTTTCTCTGAAATTTCTTGTTAAATACTGAAAAAAATAGCTCACTTCTATATAAATTACATGTTATTAAATGTTCCTCATTGCACATGATATCATCTAAATTATCTTTCCATTTATCTGCCAATTTTGTATATTGTCTTTTTCTTCTGTAAAAGATAACTTTCAAGTTAACAAGGATTCTTACTGTACTACTCATCTGAGTAATACCAATTTCTCGAAGTGTCTGGTACAAAGTAGGTATTCAATAAACATCAATTTAAAATGAATAAATAAATGGTTAGCAACTAATGAATTTTGTGCAATACTCTCCTCAGCTACTGGACACCAGACCTCTGCCCATATACCTCATCCATGACATGTTCGATCTGCAAAGTATCCACAGTGATTACTAAAAGATCAGGCTCAGTTGTAAGTGCTAGGAATACATTGCATTCAAGTACACGCTATTAGAACATTAAAAGATAAGTGATAATTCAAGAGTTACTAAGGTTTATGAAAAAGATAAAGTAGGACTATAGACCGTGAGGAAAAGGGGTATACAGGCATTTCCTTTCTTAGGGTTCTGTTCATAGTCTATTTTATTCCTTTCTTAGGAATAAACGGATGAGTTTATTAAGTTTAATCAATCAGTTCATCCTTTTTTTTTGAGTCAGTCTTACTCTGTCACTCATGGCTACTGCAGCCTTGACCTGCTGGGGTCAGGTGATCCATCCACTTCAGCCTTCCAGGTAGCTGGAACTACAGGTGCATGCCACCATGCCTGGCTAATTTTTTTTTTTTTTTTTGGTTTGATTTATTATACAGATGAGGTCTTGCCAAGTTGCTCAGGTAGATCTCAAACCCCAGGGCATAGGTAATCCTCTCATTTCCACCTCCCAAAGTGTGAGATTATAGATATGAGCCACCACGCCTGGCCAGTTCATTCTTTTTTCAACAACTATGCATGGCCTGCTGTGCAAGATGCTGTAGACATAAAGATTAATAAGATATTCATGGCCAGGCTCGGTGGCTCAGCCTGCAATCCCATGCCTTTGGGAGGCTCAGGTGAGTGGATTGCCTGAGCCCGCGGGTTTGAGACCCACCTGGG
>NW_007228795.1:0-749 GCF_000164805.1 Carlito syrichta | reverse complement strand
CATAGTAAGAGCTTCTCTCTACAAAAGAAATCAAACAAAAAGCTGGGTGTGGTGGTGCACGCTTGTAATCCCAGGTACTCAGAAGCCTGAGGCAGAAGATCACCTGAGCTCAGGAGGTCAAGGCTGTGGTGAGCTGTGATCATGCCACTACCCTACAGTCTAAACAACACAGTGAGACTCTGACTCAAAAAAATTTTAAAAAGAGGGGGCTGGGGACGAGAAAGCATATGAACAAATAAAAATTAACAGATTCAATTTTTCCATAGGTCTATGCTGAGAATTATCTAAAATAAAATGAAACTGGTAGTCCAAAATTTGAAGAACTATGGTTATAAAATAAGATAATACACAATGACATGTTAGTAGATAATGTATGCTCAAACATCCTGGCTGTAAAAGGAATAATAGAAAAGTGTCAACATGTATAAATACAACTACCATCAGTAAGGAAATGTTTATTTAACAGTAAACATTGTTTCTGGGATATAAACATATGCAAAGTATTATTTCCTACTAGATATTTTGCTTATTTTAATAAATATCAATCAAATGCACAGAACTTTGGAGAGATGATTTGAGAAAAATGGAAGAAGTAATTTAAAAAGTAACTTGAAAACAGTATTCTAAAAATAACTTGCTTAGTTTATTACTGTCATGTTTATTTCCAAAAGCCAAAAAAAAAAAGAAATAGATTTCTGTTTATACAAAACTAAAATAAACATACACATAAAAATATCTACAGTCTTACT
>NW_007228794.1:0-2049 GCF_000164805.1 Carlito syrichta | reverse complement strand
ATCCACTCGCCTCAGCCTCTCAAAGTGCTGGGATTACAGGCTGAGCCACCGAGCCCGGCCTATATTTTTTAAAGCAATTTGTCCACTTCATTTAAGATGTCAAATTTGTTGGCATAAAGTCACAGTATTTTTTATAATCCTCTGTCTATAGAATTGATGGTAATAACTTTTTTATTCCTCACTGTGATCGCCCCTCTATTCTTCCTCCTGTGTTCATACCCTTATGTGATCCTCTTCCCTTGACTGTGGGCAGGACCTGTGACTTGCTTCAAACTAACAGAAAACAACAAAAGTGGTGGGATACATGATTACATTATATAAGATTATAGCACTGAACTTGCTGGAATATGTACATCTCTCTCTCTCTCTCTCTCTCTCTCTCTCTCTCTCTCTCTGGGACATTGTGAATATTGTCTTGTGTAGAATCTGAATATCTTTTAAATCTCCTGGTGAATGTTTATATTTTGGTTTTAGCAGGCAGTCAACCCAGTTATACTGAATTATAAATTGTTTTGCCTTCTGCTGGCAGTGATTCAGATCTCAATTTGGTTCTCAAAGCAAAGTCTTTGTTAAGCTGGTTTGGATTCATTTTGTGCTTGTGTGGTTCAGAGGTTAAGCTGAGACCGGTGTAGGTTCTTGCAAAGAATTGGGAAGCTCCAGGTTGGGCACAGTGTCTCACGTCTATAATCCCAGTACTGGGAGGTCAAGGTGGAGGGATTGCTTAAGCCTAGTAGTTTGATACCCGCCTGGGCAACATAGTGAGACTTCATCTCTACTAAAAATAACAAATTAGCCTGGTGTGGTGGCACATGTCTGTAGTTCCAGCTACTTGGGAGGCTGAGTTAGAAGGATTGCCTGAACCTAAGATTCCGAGGCTATGGTAAGCCGTGATTGTGCCACTGCACTCCAACTTGGGAGACAGACTGAGACCCTGCCTAAAAAAGGGAGGGGGGAGAAAAGAACTGAGATTGAGGAGCTCTTTCACCTCCTCTTTCCTCTCTAGGATTTTCTTCTGACCCCTGTCTTGCTTTGGTTCTTTTCTCTAATTCCTCTGACCAAGAAAGAAAACTGAATTTCTATTAGAATTTTAGCTACCTACTAAGCTGTGCTACTTTGTGACTGAAGCTGCCCTACCCTAAAGTCAAACCTTGTGAGAAAAGAAAATAAGTGGCAAACTCACTATGTGAGGTTACTTCTCCAACTTTTGACTTTCCTTCACAATCTGCCTGCTTTTGCTTACTTTTCAAATCTTCAGATAGTTAATTTTTAAAATGTTGTCTAAACTTTATAGTTGTAGTTAGAGGGAAGAATAGCTTTATGGGATGTAGGTGGCTTATACCTCCATAATGGAATCAGAACTCCATTCACTTTAAAATGAGGTACTTGATCAGGAACAGTGCTGTGTGGAATGCCATCGTGGTGCATAAGATATTATATAACTGCGAGGATGCTGGATTTGACAGAAGTGATGTGGGCAAGAAAGGTAAACCTTTGTTAAGCATAAAGCTCTGTCCTTTTCATGATGGAAGTGGTTCCGTGTAATCATCCTGCTACCAGATGGTTGGCTAGTCTGCCTGGGGTATCATTCCTTATCAGGGCACCATTGTGGGACTCTCTGTTGGCAGGTTAGACAGTAGTAATTGTTGCTGGATCAGCTTTAACAGGTAGAAGCCTGTGTCACTGAGCATAGGCACAACCTTTATTTTTGCTGCTGTCACAACTTTGTTCATTAGACTTTTGATCAAGGAAAGCAGTGACTGATAAAAAGGGGCAGTGCCTGGTAAAAGGAGTCATTTTGTCCACTTGATTATTGAGAGCCTCCTCTGCTGAGACTGTCCTTTAATGGTCATTTACACAGGACACAACTATTCTCACACTTCATTCTATTCAGGAAAAGTCTGTTGATAGACTTCTTTTCCATATCTCCATGTCACAAGTTTTTTTACCTTGCTCTTTCTAAATTTCTGAATTTCCAGCCAGACCATTAACGACTGGCCATAAATTAGTATGGGTATATATCTCTGGCCATTCTCCTTCCAGACAAGACAC
>NW_007228793.1:0-1944 GCF_000164805.1 Carlito syrichta | reverse complement strand
TCTCTCTCTCTCTCTCTCTCTCTCTCTCTCTCTCTCTCTGGGACATTGTGAATATTGTCTTGTGTAGAATCTGAATATCTTTTAAATCTCCTGGTGAATGTTTATATTTTGGTTTTAGCAGGCAGTCAACCCAGTTATACTGAATTATAAATTGTTTTGCCTTCTGCTGGCAGTGATTCAGATCTCAATTTGGTTCTCAAAGCAAAGTCTTTGTTAAGCTGGTTTGGATTCATTTTGTGCTTGTGTGGTTCAGAGGTTAAGCTGAGACCGGTGTAGGTTCTTGCAAAGAATTGGGAAGCTCCAGGTTGGGCACAGTGTCTCACGTCTATAATCCCAGTACTGGGAGGTCAAGGTGGAGGGATTGCTTAAGCCTAGTAGTTTGATACCCGCCTGGGCAACATAGTGAGACTTCATCTCTACTAAAAATAACAAATTAGCCTGGTGTGGTGGCACATGTCTGTAGTTCCAGCTACTTGGGAGGCTGAGTTAGAAGGATTGCCTGAACCTAAGATTCCGAGGCTATGGTAAGCCGTGATTGTGCCACTGCACTCCAACTTGGGAGACAGACTGAGACCCTGCCTAAAAAAGGGAGGGGGGAGAAAAGAACTGAGATTGAGGAGCTCTTTCACCTCCTCTTTCCTCTCTAGGATTTTCTTCTGACCCCTGTCTTGCTTTGGTTCTTTTCTCTAATTCCTCTGACCAAGAAAGAAAACTGAATTTCTATTAGAATTTTAGCTACCTACTAAGCTGTGCTACTTTGTGACTGAAGCTGCCCTACCCTAAAGTCAAACCTTGTGAGAAAAGAAAATAAGTGGCAAACTCACTATGTGAGGTTACTTCTCCAACTTTTGACTTTCCTTCACAATCTGCCTGCTTTTGCTTACTTTTCAAATCTTCAGATAGTTAATTTTTAAAATGTTGTCTAAACTTTATAGTTGTAGTTAGAGGGAAGAATAGCTTTATGGGATGTAGGTGGCTTATACCTCCATAATGGAATCAGAACTCCATTCACTTTAAAATGAGGTACTTGATCAGGAACAGTGCTGTGTGGAATGCCATCGTGGTGCATAAGATATTATATAACTGCGAGGATGCTGGATTTGACAGAAGTGATGTGGGCAAGAAAGGTAAACCTTTGTTAAGCATAAAGCTCTGTCCTTTTCATGATGGAAGTGGTTCCGTGTAATCATCCTGCTACCAGATGGTTGGCTAGTCTGCCTGGGGTATCATTCCTTATCAGGGCACCATTGTGGGACTCTCTGTTGGCAGGTTAGACAGTAGTAATTGTTGCTGGATCAGCTTTAACAGGTAGAAGCCTGTGTCACTGAGCATAGGCACAACCTTTATTTTTGCTGCTGTCACAACTTTGTTCATTAGACTTTTGATCAAGGAAAGCAGTGACTGATAAAAAGGGGCAGTGCCTGGTAAAAGGAGTCATTTTGTCCACTTGATTATTGAGAGCCTCCTCTGCTGAGACTGTCCTTTAATGGTCATTTACACAGGACACAACTATTCTCACACTTCATTCTATTCAGGAAAAGTCTGTTGATAGACTTCTTTTCCATATCTCCATGTCACAAGTTTTTTTACCTTGCTCTTTCTAAATTTCTGAATTTCCAGCCAGACCATTAACGACTGGCCATAAATTAGTATGGGTATATATCTCTGGCCATTCTCCTTCCAGACAAGACACACAGTCTCATACGCTGCTTGAAGTTTATGATGAGCGGCTTCAGTGTCATAGGTAACTTGTTAGCCAGTAGTAAAGTGTTCAGTCCTTACTGGATCGCAGTAGCAACCCAGGGCTCTTTCTCAAAAGGAGAATATGATCTCCAGAAGTTTGCATAGCTTTGCTCTAAAATCCTGGGGGCTACATTGTGATTCGCCTGTAGGAGTCTGCCACACCTCCACATAGCACCACTGTCTTTCACAGATAGTTCAACC
>NW_007228792.1:398700-455528 GCF_000164805.1 Carlito syrichta | reverse complement strand
CAAAATAAACATTGACACCAACAAAGTCCCCCCAAAACCCACAAAGACATGGACACTAAACAGCATGATGCTAAATAACTCCTGGGTCAATGATGACATCAAAATAGAGATCAAAAGATACCTGGAAACAAATGAAAATAAAGAAACATCTTACCAAAATCTCTGGGATGCCTTAAAAGCTGTAATAAGAGGGGAATTTATATCCCTACAAACACACATGAGGAAAATGGAAGGAACAGAAATTGACAACCTAACAAGCCACCTAAAGAAGCTGGAAAAGCAAGACCACAAAAACCCTAATTTCAGCAGAAGAATTCAGATCACCAAAATAAAAGCCCAAATCCAGGACATAGAAGACAAAAAGATAATACAAAAAAATCAATGAAACAAAAAGCTGGTTCTTCGAAAGGGTAAACAAGATTGATGGTCCCCTAGCTAGACTGACCAAGAAAAAACGAGAAAAAAACCAAATAAGCATAATCAGAAACACAAAAGATGAAGTCACATCTGACCCTGAAGAAATACAAAAGATCATTAGAGACTACTACGTACACTTGTATGGAAACAAACTTGAAAACCAGAAGGAAATGGAAGACTTTCTGACATCACACAACCTACCTAGGTTGGAACAAGAAGAAATTGAGACCCTAAATAAACCAATAGCAATCAAGGAAATCGACCACGTAATAAGAAAACTTCCTACAAAAAAAAGCCCTGGTCCAGATGGCTTTCCAGCAGAATTCTACAAGACATTTAAGGAGGAGCTGATACCAATCCTACTGAAGGTATTCCAGGCGATTGAAAAAGATGGAACTCTCCCCAAATCATTTTACGAAGCCAACATCACATTGATACCCAAACCAGGTAAAGATCCAACAAAGAAAGAGAACTACAGGCCAATATCTTTGATGAACACAGATGCTAAAATTCTCAACAAGATCCTAGCAAACCGGATTCAGCAATACATCTCAAAATCATCCATCATGACCAAGTAGGCTTCATTCCTGGCATGCAAGGCTGGTTCAATATTCGTAAAACCATAAATGTAATTAAATACATCAACAGATGTCAAAACAAAAACCACATGATCATATCACTAGATGCAGAAAAAGCTTTTGATAAAATCCAGCACCCCTTCTTGATAAAAACCCTTGAACATCTAGCATACGGGGAACATACCTCAAAATAGTAAAAGCCATCTACGAGAAACCCACAGCCAGCATACTCCTAAATGGACAAAAATTGGAACCAATTCCCCTGAAAACTGGAACTAGACAAGGATGCCCACTCTCTCCCCTCCTGTTCAACATAGTATTGGAAGTCCTGGCTAAAGCAATCAGAGAAGAGGAGGCAATCAGAGGTATTCAAATAGGAAAAGAGGAAGTCAAGTTATCTCTCTATGCAGATGACATGATGGTGTACCTTGAAAACCCAAGAGAATCTGTCAAAGGTCTCCTTGCATTGATAAAAGCCTTTGGCAAAGTCTCAGGATACAAAATAAATGTACAAAAGACAATCGCATTTCTCTACACCAATAATAAACAAACAGAAACCCAAATAAAAAACACAGTTCCATTCACAATAGCCACAAAAAAAATGAAATATCTTGGCATCTTCCTAACCAGAGACGTGAAAGACCTTTACAATGAAAATTACAAAACACTGCTCAAAGAAATCAAAGCCGACATGAACAAGTGGAAAAATATCCCATGCTCATGGATCGGAAGAATCAACATTGTGAAGATGTCCATCTTACCTAAGGCAATCTACAAATTCAATGCAATACCCATTAAATTACCAACAACATTCTTCTCAGACCTAGAAAAAACAACACAGGAATTCATATGGAAACACAAACATCCAAGAATAGCCAGAACAATCCTCAGCAAAAAAAACAAAGCAGGTGGTATCACAATACCAGATTTCAAACTTTACTATAAAGCTACAATCATCAAAACAGCTTGGTATTGGTACAGGAACAGGCATATAGATCAATGGAACAGAATTGAGATTCCAGAAGCAAAACCTCAATTTCTCAACCAACTCATCTTGACAAAGCCCCCACCACCTACCAATGGGGAGAGGAGAACCTATTCAGTAAATGGTGCTGGGAAAATTGGCTGACCACATGCAGAAGATTGAAACAGGACCCCTATCTATCCCCATGCACAAAGGTTAACTCCAAATGGATCAGAGACCTAAATGTAAAACCTCAAACCATAAGAACCTTAGAAAAGGAAGGAAATACTCTCATGGAAATCGGAACTGGCATCCAATTTCTGTACAAACCCGAAACCCACAGGACTTAAGAGAGAAGATAGACAAATGGGACCTTATTAAACTGACAAGCTTCTGCAAAGCCAAAGAAACCATCAAGAGAGCAGGGAGACAGCCTACAGACTGGGAAAAAGTATTTGCCAACTCTAGGTCTGACAAAGGCTTAACATCCTGGATCTACAAGGAACTGAAGTGTACTGAAAAGAAGAAAACAAACAACCCCATTATAAAATGGGCAAAAGACATGAACAGACACTTCAGAAAAGAAGACATTCGAGCAGCCAACAAACACATGAAGAAATGCTCAACCTCACTAATCATCAGGGAGATGCAAATCAAAACCACACTGAGATACCACCTAACTCCAGTCAGATGGCAATTATCAACAACTCAAAAAATAACAGCTGCTGGAGAGGGTGTGGTGAAAAGGGAACACTTCTACACTGTTGATGGGAGTGTAAACTAGTGCAACCTCTGTGGAAAGCAGTGTGGCGATTCCTAAAAGCTCTAAAAATTGACCTTCCATATGACCCTGCAATCCCCCTACTGGGAATATACCCTGAAGAACACAAATCACTCTATAAAAAAGATACCTGCACACGTATGTTTATCGCAGCATTGTTCACAATAGCAAGAACCTGGAAACAACCATGCTGCCCATCAAAAGAGGACTGGATTAAAAAAATGTGGTACATATACACGATGGAATACTACGCAGCCATAAAAAAGAACAAAATCATGAATTTCGCTGCAACCTGGATGGAACTAGAGTCTATAATACTGAGTGACCTCTCACAAAAACAAAAATCCGAATATCACATGTTCTCACTCATATAATGGACCTTGAACATCCAATGCAATACTATGAGAAAATGACGGATGGTACTGGGAAACTATGGGGGGGAGGTGGATGGGATTAACAGTAGCAAATATCTGTCAGGGGATGGGAAAACACTTCTTATCTACAGGGTGCCTGAATGAAACGTCATTGTACACCTACCCTTAACTGTACCCCACAAAACCATAATAAAAACTACTGATTAATGAAAAAAAAATAAAAAAATTAAAAAAATTAAAAAAATAAAAAAATAAAAAAAATAGGCAAGTCCCATGATCTTTTGGCCAAGGCCTTCTGGGCATCAGGCTCAAGACATAAGAGCAGAATGGCTTCTGTATTTGAAGGTTGCTGTTCATTGCAGAGTAATGGCCCATAACATAAGAACAGAATAGCTCCGAAGGTTGCTGTTCAGTATTGAGTAACAGCCTACCATAAGAAAGCATGAAATAAAATAACTGTCTTTGAAAAAAAACAACAAAGTAAATGTTTCTTTTAGAACAATTTGATTTCATTAGAGTAGCAGAAATGCACAGTTTGGAGTATGCATATACTCATTCAGCTTACAAAAATAATAAAGGCCAGATATAACATGGATATTCAGATATGTATAGTTGCACACAAGTTGAAATCTTTTTGACATTCACTAGAAGAAAACCTCTATTTGGAAGTTGAATTTGTCATAAGTCCAGCAATATTTGAAAAAAAAAAAAGGTCCATTGATAAGTATTAAATTCAGAAGGGTCATCTCAAATTTTTCTCTCCAACTGTGAATTAATTTTGTCAACATATAAATTATTCATTACATGGTGCCTTATTTTATTTAGGAAAACAGAAAACATGAATAAACCCAAATTTAACTATGTTCAGAGTTTAGGATTCAGGGAGGATTTCTAGATCTTATAAAAATAGCTCCACATTATTAATATTGCCTTAATCTTACAGAACACAGCAACTTCTCATGGTGCACATATAAAGAAAGTAAAGTCAAAGAAACACATCTGGACTGAAGGCATCTTAGAAAGAAGGCAGATGCACCTGGCAAACCAGGTGCAATAAACAGCTGAAAATCTTAGTTAGGAATTTATTCCTAGCAATGATTCTTTCCTGCAACTTTCAAAGATAAAAGTCTAAAAATCTTCCAAAGGTAGTTCACCCACATGAATGCCATAAAGAAAGAAATTCATTTATCAATTCTAAAATTGTAATAATAAATGTTCAATTGTAGCTGATATTGACTTTTCTGCTCTCTATATAATTCTTATATATGGTTACAAATAAATTAAGAAATATTTAAAAATCACCATGTGTGTTCATAAAGACTAGAATGGTAGTAAAATAGAATGAAATAATAATTAGGAACAGGTGAATCAGAATTTCTTGATTCTAATTTAGCTCGGCATAGTGGTTCTCAAATTGTGTCCAGATCAGGAGCACTAGCATCTCCTGGGAACTTACTTAAAATGCAAATTTTGGGGCCCCTCCCCAAACCTACTAAATTAGAAACTCTGGATGATGAGTAACCAGAAATCTGTGTTTTAACAAACCATCTGGGCAATTCTAGTGCTTGCCACAGTTTAAGAATCATTGATCTAGTGCTTACCAGCTGTAGGTCTTGACCTCAGTAATAATTCTGAGACTTGTCTTCTTCATCTGTAAAATGGGGAAAAAAATAAATCTCTCTCTAAAAGAGTTTTTGAGAGGATATAAGAAGCAATTCAACTTAATGGAAAGCCCTTGGAAAAGTGCTCAGCATAGAATGCATGGTCAATGAGTTTTAGCTCTAGGTATGCCATTAGAGTTTCAATGGTAACAATATTGGTTAAATGATTAGTTTCTTCATGTGGTTTTGTGTGATGTTATAGGTCTTTTCTGTACAAAAAGTCATTTCACATACATCATGCCATTTTATCCTTACATAATGCCACTGAGATGGAAGGGCAGGAATTATAGTCCTCTTTCCACCTATATCAAATAAATATTTACTGATTACCTATCTACTATGTGTCTGGCCTTGTGTTAGATGCTGTGTTAGGAGCTGAACAAGATAAATAAGACCACCGCTCTCCAGAAACTAACAGTCTCATTTAGTTTAACTCAACCACAGGCATGTAGTTTCTCATGAAATTTATATTAGCATTGAGAAGACTTGTTGAAAATAAAGATTCCTTGGCTAGACTTCCTAAGACTATGATCTATTAGTATTGGGTTGGAGCCCTGGAATCTGAACCGTTAATAACCTTCCCAAGTGATACAGATACAGAAGGTCTAGGAAAAACACGGAAAAATGCTGAATAGTAGCCTACCAAGAACATGTATGAACTCTACAAGATTGTGCAATATAGTGCAAGCTTTATGAAAGAATCTCAGTACAATAAGAGAGAAAGTGACAATTCCTAGGCCAAGGGATCTCAGTCATGCTAGGACTTAAATCTCAGTGGCTTAAAAACAGCAGAGAGTTATTTCTTGCTCCTGTTATATGTGCATCTTGGCTCACAGAAAGTAGTTTTGTATTTTAGTTACTCAGTGAATGTCCCAGTCTTGTAAAGCAGTCACCATCTTGAATGCTGCAAGTTGTTGTGTTAGAAAAAAAATAAAACTTTGAGGGCTTTGCACCATCAATTAAATGTGCAGGTATGAATCATTGCATGCCTCTTTCTTTCACAAATTACTGTCCAGAATTAGTCACATGTCCCCACTTACCTACATAAACACTAAGAAATATAATCTGACAATATTCCCAGAATTAGAGTATAATCAGGGATCAGTAAATAGTAATCATCGTTATCTTGATATTATTTCACAGAAGATCAAAATGAGTTTCAGCAATAAATAACTCCTACAAAATAACAGAGTTAGTAAATAACCCAAGCAGGGTGGGGGTGGGGGTGGAGGAAGCATTCTCGAGTTTTTCTATGGCATCTATCACAAATAA
This sequence comes from Carlito syrichta, assembly GCF_000164805.1. Lineage (NCBI taxonomy): Eukaryota > Metazoa > Chordata > Mammalia > Primates > Tarsiidae > Carlito > Carlito syrichta. Next base: position 449,481 of record NW_007228792.1, on the reverse strand, counting down.
GAATAAAACTCCAGCCCCATCCTGAAGTTCGCTTTCAAGAGCCTGAACTAATTTAATGCATTTGCTTTCTTGTAAACCCAGTTCTCAGTGCTGAGGGCTCAAAGATGAATAAGACATCAATCCTATCTCTGAAGAGCTCATTCTCCACTGGAAGAGACAGTTACGGCACAATGAATATACGACACCTCAGACTGTGATAAGTAATGGAGCAGAGGGATGAACATATGAACTAAGTGGTATCCAGCCGCAGAAGGGGAAATTAATTCTGCAGGTTGGGTAAGGAAAGATTCACAGATAGACAATGTTTGAGGTGAATCTGAAAGAATAAGCAGAGTTCTGTTAGCAGAAAATGAACAGAAGAACACTCTGGGAAGAGTGGAAGGAATAGACATACAGCTAAAAGGCATATTTTAGGAATTGCAAAAAGCCAGGGATAGATTTTTCATATGGGTTGCTAAGGTCAAGAGTGCCAGAAGCTTTCAAAGAACTTTGCGAGGAGAATGAAGGGTTTATTTCAAGGGCATGTCAAACTGAAGTTGGGATGCTGATTAAAATGTTTGAGTAGGCCGGACTCAGTGGCTCAGCCTGTAATCCCAGCACTTTGAGAGGCTGAGGTGAGTGGATTGCTGAGCCCGCGGGTTCAAGACCTGCCTGGGCAACTTGGTGAGACCTCATCTCTACAATAAATAAAAAAAAATTAGCCAGGTGTGGTAGCGCGCGCCTGTAGTTCCAGCTACTTGGAAGGCTGAGGCGGAAGGATCGCCGAAGCCCAGCAGGTCGAGGCTGCGGTGGCTGGGAGTGGCCACTGCACTCCAGTCTAGGTGAAAGAGTGAGACTCCAACTCAAAAAAAAAAAATATTTTGAGTAGAGTAGCAATATTGGAGTTTTTGAAAGAAAGTTGAGACAATGTGGAAAGAATGATGCCAAAAATAATTTTAAAATGATAATTCCAAGCTGGATCAAGTAGTCAGAGCAAACAGTGATGGCTATGATTATTGACCAGTTATCCTAAAATCACAGTATATTTTCTAAGTTAGAAATAAATATGAACCAACAAGACTGAACATCTTCAGAGACATAATGGGCTAATTTAGCTACTATCTTCACAAATGTTTGAGGTCAAACATGATTAAACATGAGAGCAGGTAGGTTTGTCTACAATATCTATGAGCCCATTAGAATGTTTCAAGCTACCTCCATATTTGAATATAAGAATTGAATGACATCCAGAATGAAGGTCTTTAGAAAAAATTCATCATTTGAAGTTAAAAATCCAAGCACATAAATGGTATATAAAAAGTCAATCACACAGTAAGTTGTTAGTAGGCCCAATTCTAAAATCCAGATCCAATGACAATTGGATCATAGACTGCAACTTGCCTTATGTAGAGGTGATCATTAAAGTACCCTTTATAACAATGGTTCCTTTTATGCTTTTAGGCATAAAGAATCAGCTTCCCATGACCAATGAGGCTTTCTCTATGTGTGTCTGTGAAAAGTAGTTTACAGGATTCTCATGGGAGTCTTCACCTTACTGTGAGTTTGTGTACAGAAGAGAGTACATGTATTGTAAAGCCCAAAGAATAAGAGTTTTGATGGGTAATGATGTATAAAATCCTTAATATGTGCTTATATAGTCACTTTTTCATTATCCTGTAATGGATTATCTAATTTTCAGATTATCCATGCTCTCTGTTTCTGTTTTTCAAAGACAGTTTGAGCAGAGAGAAAGAGAGATTCATTTTTGCAGTCAATTTTTCAATTTGTTAGCAGTTGTATGAAATAGGATCTTTGCATATATCAGTAGCTAAACCCCTCCTTTGAAAAGATCTCATAGCAGCTGCATGGTTCCTCATCATCATTGAAATGGAAAACCAAAGTATTTTTTAAATTATTTGATAAAATACATAGTCATATTGATGCTGTAAAAAAATAGATGGATAGATAAATAGGGCCATTAGCTAGCATCAGGTGGTGCTAATAACTAGAATAAGTGGTAACATTGGACATGGAGACATTATATCTAACCCGTGCAATCTAAATAGTAAAGGTTAAAGATTGTTGGTGGCACATTCTAAGTGGAGCCTTCTTTCTTACCATGCTGGTCTCTCCTAGGTACTCTCATCCTTGTCCACAGCTTTAAGTATCACCTATAAGAAGATAATTTACAAATCTTATCTATCTTTTGAGTTTCTGAACTTCCTTGCCCGTTGTGGGAAAATAAGGCTAGATTTAGGGTTTAAAGTAAAATTATGAATATCTTCAAACCAGTAAGCAAATAAAGGGAACTGTCATTAGGCAAAATTCTGGCAACTACCTCACCTCAGTGTCTTCAAAATTACAGCCTCTTTCATCAGGTAAAATCAAGACTCTTAAAAATGTTTTGAGTTAAGCAAAGGAAGACAAAGTGCTGTGACACTCAAGTTGAGGAGAGAAATCTGGTGACACCAAGTAAGGAGAGAAGCAGTGGACCTAGTCAGCAAACTTCAAAGGGGCTATTTGAAAAGAGAGCTGAAATGCACTTGAAAGTTCCACAGTGTTGGTCAAATGAAATGCTAAGGTTTTTTTTCTTTCAAAAAAATTTTCATTGTCTACTAGGTGACATGATGTCTCTCTGTGTGTTATGGGGATTGATATTCTTCACTGTTTTCCAACTGCTCCTTTGCTCTCTCCACTTGAATAGTCCAAAGCCATCCATCACATCCAATACCAGTCATGAACTTTTCTCAAAACCCCACTTTCCATTTTCTATGCAGTGAATAATGGCACCATACATCTAGCTAACCAAGCCAGAAATCTGCACATTATTCTCTCTTTTATCCCCTGTATTTAATCCATGACCAAATCCTATAAATGTACCTTCCTCCCAGTCTCGTCTTGAAATCCTTTTAATACTTTCCATTGCTATAAGGAGAAGAACAGAGTCTGATCTGGATTTTCCAAGATTTAGAAACACAAATGTTATCTCTCTTTGCCTATTGCTCAAGTAATAGTTGTCTATTGCTCATACCTCATCTTGTCTCACTCTCTTAGAAATCCTCTAGTCCACACGGCTTCCTTTTAATTCTTCCAGCATGCCATGCTATCTCTCTCCATAGTGTCTTTCCACCTATGTTCTTCCCTTTCTCAGACTACTTCTGTATACAGATGGATCTTCTACAGCAATACATATAGGAGGTCTCTAACTCAGAACTTTATAAAGTGCATCCTTAGTTGAGATGACTAAATTATGCTTTGAAAAGAGAGTTATCCAAAGAAACGATCAAGAGAGCAGGGAGACAGTCTGCAGACTGGGAAAACATATGTGTCAACTATATATCTGATAAAGGTCTAACATCTAGGATCTACAAGGAACTCAAAGTGTTGAAAAGAAAAAAACAAAGAACCCCATTACAAAGTGGGCAAAAGATATGAATAGACACTTCTCAAAAGAAGACATTCAAACAGCCAACAGATACATGAAAAAATGCTCAGCTTCACTAGTCATCAAATAAATGCAAATTTAAACCACATCGAGGTACTACCTAACTCCAGTCAGTATGACCATCATCAATAACTCAAAAAACAACAGATGCTAGACAGGATGTGGGGAAAAGGGAACTCTTCTACACGGTTGGTGGGAGTGTAAACTAGTACAACCTCTGTGGAAAACAGTTTGGTGATTCCTAAAAGATCTAAAAATCAACCTTCTATATAACCCCACAATCCCACTACTGGGAATATACCCAGAGTAACTCAAATCACTTTATGAAAAAGATACCTGCACACGCATGCTTATTACAACATTATTCACAATAGCAAAAGCATGGAACCAACCATGCTGCCCATCAAAAGAGGACTGAATTTTTTTTTTAAATGTGGCACATATACATGATGGACTATTACACAACCATAAAGAAGGACAAAATTATGAACTTCACAGCAACTTGGATGGACTCAGAGTCTATAATACTGAATGATCTATCACAGAAACCAAGAACTGAAGATCACATGTTCTCACTCCTAAGCTGGGGAGAGAGGCAGGATTGGCAGTAGTGGGAATCTGCCGGGAGAGGAGAGGCACACCTCATCAACAAGGGTACGTGCAAAATGAGCATTTGTATACCTAACCCTGAGCTGTACCCTACATCTTTAACATTAAAAATTTAAAAAAAAAAAGAAGAGAGCTAACTATATCGGTTTCATAGGCAGTCAATATAAGCATGAATAGACTATATGTAGCCTATATATACCACAACTACCAATAACATATAGTAATCCCTCATCCTCTAAAGTGTTGCTGGTTGTGGTTTTTAAATAATGTAGCTTTGTATTTATACCAAAAATGTTTAATGTGCAATGTATCATCATATTTGCAAACATGTTAAGAAGTGGTTTAGTCTGTGTAATATAAAACTTGTGGGGAAGCTGATGGAACAACAGCATCACAGTTCCTGAACCACTGAAGGAAAATGGAAAAACAAGGAAGATTCACAATTCTCTGAATCAGCTTAGTTTGGGAATGGGATGCCTTCTGAAAACTTTATGTGTTTTTATTTTTCCCTTAATTTCCTATTCTCTAAGATGGGAGTCCCCAACCTCTTTGGCATGAGAGATCAATTTTGTGGAAGATCATTTTTCCATGGATGGGGGGGTGGATGGTTTCAGGATGATTCAAGCATATAACATTTATTGTGCACTTTATATTATTATTACATTATAATGTATAATGAAATAATTATACAAGTCACCATTTTAAAAAAAGTGAACAGGGCACGTGCGGACTAAAATAAGTGTCGGATTCTGACTTGCCTGCCACCAGATGCAGCTGTACAATTAAAGTACATCCACTCACTTGCCACTCACTGGTAGGGTTTTGATATGAGTCGGCAAGCAATTGATTTGTTATATGGTCTTTGTGAAACCAAATCTCACTACTAACATTAATCTGTATTTACAGCCACTACCCAGTGCTAGTATCACCACCTCAGTTCCACCTTAGATCGTCAGGTATTCGATTCTGATAAGGAGTAGCAACCTCGCTCCCTCACATGCACAGTTCACATTAGGATTCATGCTCCTATAAGAATCTAAAGCCACCGCTGCTCTGACAGTAAGCGGAGCTTAGGTGGTGATGCCAGCAATGGGGTGCGGCTGCAAATACAGCTGAAATTTTGCTGGCTCACGCAGAGCTCACTCCTACTATGCAGCTAGTTCCTAACAGACCACCAGTACCAGTACCAGTCCATGGCCTGGGGGTTGGGGACACCTGCTCTAAGAGATCTCAATCTTGTGAAGGTGGTTTTGCCAATCAGAATACTTTTTAGGCATACAGCTCCTTGGACAGAAGTATTGTTGGAGGGACCAAGACACATTTTCCAAATGTAACAGCATGTTTTCGAAACTCAAAAACAAATATGTAGATGCGATATAGACTATGATGAAGAAAATATTTCATGAAGCAAAACGAAAGAATGGTATCTTTCTGAATGGGCTGGCTCTTCCATGAACATCAAGCAAATGATTCTGGCTCCTCTTCCTAAGGCCCTACCACCCCATCTCCCTACTATCCAGGCTTAGCTTCCTCTGATATTAAGAACAAGCTAAGCCTCCATTTTAGTTGGCAAGAGATTTTTGATAGCGCCATCTCATTAAGGGAAAGCCTCCTCCTTGATGTGACGAGAGGAAATGTCTTTGTCCTACCCCAGTGCTGTCCGTCAGTCACACTACTCACCCATTCATCATCAGATTCTGGCCCACACCATCTGCCTTCCATGTGCATGCTCTGCATCGGCAAGACTTTGATCGCAAATAATAATTCTCAGTCTCTCCACGTGCAGTTGCTTTTAGTTGACTCAAGGGCAGAGTCTTGGAGACTTAAGCATTTTTAAGTAATGATTTCTGCTGAGATTTCTGCAATGATAGCAAGTTAAAAAGCTTAGTTTTCATTCACTACGTCACTTAAAATTCTGGTTGTAATTCCGTGACCTGAGAACTATCTCTTACTCTAGTTGCATGTTCTCTAGGCTCAGTAGTTCTGAGCAATACAAGATTTGTGAGAGGATTTTATTTTAAACTCTGGTTTTTTGGATAGGATATAGTTTCCTGGTATTTTATCCTGAATGAAACTTCCCAATTTCCAGGATCACTAATTTAATAATATTTTATTTCTATCATATTTAAAGCATACCTATTATCTATTTTACAATCCAAATGACCTAGAGTTTTGCTTTTTTGGGGGTACTGCTTATGCCCAAATATGAACACTGCAGTGTGGATGTTACTGAAATAACAGGGTTTACGATATTCAAGAGTCCCGACTTACCCTATAGCCATGCTGCCATCTATGGCCATGGTAAGTTATAACATAGTAGTGGTGATACCCCTACCTTCTTGGTTGTATGGGTGGCTGATTAATCAGAAATTTCTAGGTGAAAAGATAGTTTTGTACTGTCTGTATACTTTGTTTTCTCAATCCCACCTCTGCTTCTTGGCATGAATTTTCTAAACCTAGCATCCTTTCTTTGTGTACAAGGGGAAATCTGATATGGTAGTGATGACAAAGGCAGTGGAGAAAACATTCTTCATGTTAGCTCTTTCCCGAAAGCCATATATTCACATTAAAGTCTGAGATGTATAATGCCATGTTAAAAGGAACAAAGCCTTTTTTGGCCATAGGATTATAAAGATAAACATAAAGAACTTATTGCTGTTCTTCTATAGTTAACATTAGCAAATGATTCTCCTGTCTTTTCTTAAGCGTCTCAAATAAAAACCGTGATGGACTCTGCCCCAATTTCAATGGACAGCTTTCTTTTTAAAAAATAAAAGCTTTGTAACAGAAAGTCAGGAAGATTCTTAATAATAGCTTGAGAAGTAGCTCTGTGATAAATCTGGTCCCAGAAACTAATAATCAGCTTTGCCTTTGCAGTCATGACTGAGACTCACAAATTGAAACTATTGGCCAAACTCTAGGAATGTCTGGAGAAAGATCCTAAGAGGATGACCCAGTCGGAAGCTTGGGTCATTCTGCATGAGGTCCTCTGTGAGTTTTCTTGGAATCACTAATACAAGACAGGGGAAAAAGAGACACCAGAACTTCAAACCTTGTTTAGCTTGAACAGCCACAAAGGACTTTTTGTACTTTGTGTCTAATAGGCTTTGCTCTGAAAATCTTCAGCCATCACTGTGCCAAATCCTGGCTCATGCCATATGTCATGCACAGCAATTACATTAGGTAATATGCTCCGTGTTCCCTTGATGTACCCTCCCCCATCTCTAGTCAGTGACATTGCCCTTAGAGAATGTCTAAGCTTTCATATTTGTAGAAAAATCCTCTGTTCAGAAAGCAGATGATTCATTTAATTCCAGCAACTGGCTATTACAGCTATATAAACATTTCTCTAGGCTTCCCAAATAAGTATGGCCTACATTCACCACTTCCTATTTTTTTCCAAGCTAGAGAAAGATAAGTCTGAGAAAAGAAAAGGAAAAAAACTAATGAATTTATGTGAATAAATAAATAGATGTAACAGGCTATATACAGTACATATATGTATATTCAGAAATTTATAACAACAAAAATGTTAGCCCTCCTTTTTAAGATGGTGGGTAGATAAAATAAAGAAAGGAAATGGTGACAAGTAACAATATTTAGGAAAGGCTGGTAGACAAGGAGCATTCCTGCATAAAACAGTGGTCCCAGGTGGTGATGCACTCACGGAGCTGGTGTCATCAGGTGTCAGGGGCTGCTCCACCTCCCTCTCAGGGTTGAATGCAGCCAGCCAGGCAGCTAGCTCAACCCTGTGAGCAGTGCCCGCCTCACTGCCAACTGCAACGTGAAGTGCCTTGTGGGTTTTGTGTTCCCCTGAGTTTATTCAGGTGTAAGTATAAAACTGATGGCAGTTGGAGAAGGTCAACATTACATATTCATTTTATTTTAAATAATTGATGATGTTTCCTGTCTCTGCTTACATTAATTGCTCTCAGGTGTTAGAAAATGACTCAGTGAGTTGCCTTTTAATGTGTTTCTTTAGAAAGACAGTGTGGCTGCTCTTTGGAATACTAAAAGCAGCATGTACCGTGCAGGACTTTCTAACTAGAGGTTAATCAAGCTACATGGAACATATGCAGTGATGCCCTCTGCCATGTGGGGGAGAAGAATGCATCCAACTATACAACCAAGAATGTGAGCAACAATTTTATCCTATCTCAGAATAAAACTCATGTTTATCCAGATCCTCCTGGTCAGATATAAATGGGCAAACCGATCTGATAGCTTCTGGGGTAGTGACACTAATAATGGAGTAGGAAATATAAAGTCATTTTTCACAATTATTCCTTGAAAAGATATTTTCTATCAAGTACAGCCTACAAGTATTCTTTTCAAAGAATGCAAAGTCTTCCTTACAGAGGAGCAGCCAGGACCCTGCTGCTCTTTAAAATATGAATCGTCTCATTTACAGCCATATATTAAAATGTCTGTTCTTTTTGTCTTAAACATTGTTTTTAAGGAGAAGTTGGACAGACAACACAACTGATTCCGAGTCACTGTACCATGTGCACAGTCTGCATTGGTGGGTTCTATGAAGTATATTTATGATGCATCTTAAAGAAGATCAAGAAACTTACTTTTAAAATACTTTTGTGATGTGTGCTTCCAGAACACGACACTAACCAAGTTCAAATGGAATCAACTCAGAGGCATGCTGATTCTCAGAAGCACAACATGGCTTTCTAGAAAGGAATGGCATTGGGGAATGTTCTTAGGGGAAGCAGATGTACTTAGGGTGCAATCACTCTGTCATTAGATGTATGATGGCTATGTCTGGCCAATGGGGTTTCCAACCCCATTGGGAAAGGAGGGACTTTCGGGAAATCCATTTTCCCTTGCTTCTTTCTCCAGCTTAAAGGTAACACAAGAAGAAGTCCAAGAGAGTCATAAATTATATTTAAATTTAGGATTTATACTTTTTAAGTTTTCAAGAACACAGTAACGGTAACAAAAGAGCTTTGTTTCTAGCCTAAATTTTGATTGATTAGGAAGCAAGCTATTTTAAGCCGTTGTAATCTATAACCTATTCTTTAACTTTGCAAATTTAATATATAGTACTTTATATTATATTGATCTACACAATCATTTACATATATGCAAAATATGTGTGCAACATTCAGAGATACAGCTAGGTGTATGTGGCTGTGTGAAGACACACACACACACACACACACACACACACACACACACACACATACACACACCCAAGTCTGTACACCAGCTGTTCAGCATTATTTACAATATATTGGAATCACTGCTGACCTAAAGAGCTGAAGAAAATAACAGGCCATATTTTCAGCTTAGTAAAACCTTGCAGTAGGGAGCCCTTTATGAACAATTACAAGCATTTGCTGGAAATACATTTGCTGATTTAACAAACTGGGTAGGACAAATGTTTAACATGCTGTCATAATGATGTTCAGATGCTTTTCTTGGTATTCGTTGATCTGAGATAATGCGTTCTTGCCCAATCATGCTACAAAGAAGCAGCGGAAATAAATAAATAAATAGATGTAATGTGATGCGCTCTCACAATAGCAGAGCTGCTGACTGCCCCTGACAGATGGAAAAAAAAAAAAAAGTCAATATGATGTCTGAGACAGCCCAGGCTCAGCACTGCAGAATAAATTACATGATTCGCTGAATGCCTGGGCTTCGCTCAGACATACAAAAAAAATTGGAAAGATAAAAGCTTGCATTGGCTTCAGATGATATTTACTGCTTGATGGATTTACTAGCAGCCCCAGTACAGTCATACTGTATTGAATTATTGGCCTCTATTTAGCTGTGTGTCCGTCGGAGCTTGAGTGTCCATTTAAGCATAAGTGAGCTGGAGGCCCGCCAAGCCTCTCAGAGGCTCTGGGTACAGAGGAAGACACGAGCTAATGGCCACCAGCTTGAATAACAGGGAGCTTGAGGACATTGGGGGAGGCAACAAAGCCCAGCTACAAAGTACTTTCTTATCAATATTAATGCCAAAATAAATATTAATGGAGGCTGCCCGGCACACCATTTTTGAATGTGCCTTGTTTTCTTTGTATTTTAACACAAATGGTTGGAAATGATTGTGTGATTTTTTTTTTTCCTCTCCCTCTCCTTCACACTTTCTTTCTCTCTTTGAATCTAAGAAGGAATTTGGAAAAGACCGTTAGCTTTACTGTTGCCCGTCGTCACAGCAGCAGGGTTTCTATAAGGCAGAGGAGGCAAATGAAATGCTGGCTTTAAGAGGTATACAGCTTCCAATAAAATATATTATTAGAATGGTAATGTACAGTGCAACAGCTATTGTTATGGCTTCTTTACTGCACTGTGCTATGGCAGTTCCACCGAGAAGCAGCATTTCAAGTACAAAGAGCCCGTTAGCAAAGTCACATTGTTATCATAGCTCCAAAAAAAGAAGGTGGTGTGTGGGGATGGGGGGTATATGGGAACTCTCTGCAGTTTCTGCTCAATTTTACTATAAACCTAAAACTGCACTAAAAAAATTAAGCTTATTAATTAAATGAAAACACACAAACACACACGTACACACAAAGAAGGTGCAGGCAGGTTGGGGTGTGGTGAGGGACAAAGAGAGCTAAGTGCTGAAAGCATTGGATTGAGCTACCTGGGGCCTAAAACGCCAGTGACCTGTAATTTTGCACCATGTGTTCACTAGGGGAAGCAGAGGGGAACTGAGAGACGCAACAGTCATTGAGAAGGTGAGAGTCTGGCTCATCGCTATTTATGGGAAAGATAAGGGGAGGGTTGTGGCACAGGGCTTGAGAGTGAAATCCACAGCGAGAGTTCTCAAACATCTGTGCAAGGCAACTGCTTCCATCAGCAGCACTAAGAGACCAAATGCTCCAGGAAGATGCACAGGGAGCCTGCCCGTCGTCACTTAGCCTATTTCAGAAGGGTCTTCACGCTCTGGCAAGACAGGCACAACCTACGGGACCCGAAAAATGGGCTGCGGTTGAAGCATCCCCGTGTGAGCTCATTATGCAACCCTGAGCAAAACAATTTATTTTGCCCCTATTCTCTAGCCTGTAAAAAAGTTGATGATATCATCATAAGACAGTTTACAAGATACTTCATGCATCAGGTGGAACACTAATGATGAAAAGGCAAGTACTATTGACGCAACTTATACTTTACAGAGGGCTTTCATACTCACTCCATTTATTCTCTTCAGAACACAGGGACATGGGTCTTGCTAGGCCCATTTTATAAAAAAGAAAAATGAGGAACAGTTACTTAACGCAGGTCACACAGTTGAATCTGGTCTCTGAGCCTCACTTCTGGTATACTTTCTGGGCTATAAAACTTGAACGATGATCACTGTTCCTTATTTGGACAGCAGGAGTAGGCACAGGTGACTCGGTGGACCCAGAAGTACGTCACTGACCTGAACTTGACTTGCTGCAGGAACTCTAATCACGTCCCCAAAGTCCTCTGCCTCTCTCCAGTTCAGACCCACCCCTGTGAGGGGATTCTGGGACCAGCAGTGTTTGAAGAGACCAGGTGGGGGATCTCAAGTCCCCGAATGTCTGGGATAAAAATCACTCAGCTGGCTTTCAGCAGAGCAGGCTATATTGAGGCTGAAGGGGTGGTGAATGCCAGTGTCGGTCCCATCAGTTTTCTGCTGCCTGCTGCTCCAACCCCACAGACTACTCACAACAAGCAGCAACTGTATATTTCAGTCTGGCCAGTTGTGCCTCCAGAACACTTACGTCCATGTTTGTATTGCTTTCTCAGAACAAAAGAATCCATAAGGCAAATGGAAATAATCACTGTAGCTCAGACTTACAATAATGGAGAGTAATTGTTATTTTCATCTTGGTGCTTGACACACATCACCTCACTTCTTAGAATAGTGCCATGAGTTATTGGTGGTGTTTTCATTTTCCACAGATGAGCGAATTGAGGTTCCAAGAGATTAAATCCTCACTAAGTGTTACACAACTGACGAGTCAATAAGCTCAGCTTCAATGCCCAGACTTGGCTGGTTCCAAAGCCCTGGTTTCCCCAGCAAGTGTGATACCCTCTCTGGGGTGGCCTTAGTTGCAAGAGAGCTGGTAATATATTTTAGAAAGATTTCTATGAAAAATTATCAAACTTTTCTAACAACACTTTCAGAAAGAAAGAACATAAATACTACCACTTGTTGAAACTCTTCTTTTCTTGTTGGGATTTTTTTCAAAAGGTCTGAATTGATTTGGTAGCATTTCAAGTACCTAGACTTAGAATCAAACTGACTGGAGTTCTAAGTCCAGCCCCACTGTGGGTTAACGTTGAGACCTTGCACAAGTTATTAAACTTTCCTATTCCTCACTGCACTCAAGTACTAGTAATGGAAATGACAATACTTTGCTTATACAGTTGTTGTTAGGAATAAAAATAATATATAGTGATTTAGCCCACAGACCTCATACATACTATTAGTAGTATACAAGGAGGAGAACCAAAAAACTCAGTTTATTTATTAAAAAATTGTGTATTTATTCTTCTTACATGTTTAAACTTCAGTCACTTTCACAGTACTCTCTGTTTGATGAATACACCTAGTGAGAAGTTTTTCCAGTGCTCAAAGCAGTTTTCTGTCAAAAGCTGCTGAACACTCAGCACAGTGTGGGCAGGTACATTGTCATGGTAGGAGAACAGTCACCTGCTTGCCACAACTCGGGATGTTTCTTCCACAAATCGTGACACAACTTTCTCAAAACTTCCAGATAAAAAATCACGGTTGACAGTTTGATCCAGAGAAACAGATTCTGAGTATACTACAAGGAACCCACACTCCAAAAGATAATTCCAGGATTTGTGGGTTCCCCTCATAATTAACAACATAGCAATGCATGCTATTAACTTTGTAGTGGAGAAACTATGAGGCACTGGCAAGCTAGTGTTATAAAATGAGTAGATCAGGACAGGAAGGGTGCTTTTACTCTTCATAACTATCAAAAATGATGTTAGTGGCTAGAATCAGCTGCAGCTTATAAATAGGTCAGAGGCTGCAAACACATATGGGACAGGGGTCTATGTTTCAGAAGGAAGGGCAAGAGTGTTTTTGAACTTGGCAGTCTCTGTGACATCTGCTTGTGGGAGGTGGTGCTAAGAAATGCCTTGTTTCTTGGGTGACACGATTTGTGATTTGCAACCCTTATCATACCTGGGCTCACCAAACAGGGGCTTCTCTGCAGAGAAACACACGTCACTGCCGTCACACAAACCCAGTTGTACAATCTGGCAACAACAGGATTTCCTGTGATGGCAGAAATGTACATACACATAATCTCACTTGATGTGGAAAAGGTGGTTTTAAAAAATTTTTGACATATGTATTTGGCAAGTTTATATATTTGTGCTAATAGTACTAGGGTATGTGACCTCTTGAAATAGGACAAACTGAACCATTTTAATAAATGCTTTTAAAAAGTGAAGCACTATATATAAGTTCCATGTTTTGACTTTTCAAAAATAACAATACTTATTTTAATTTCATACTCTTGTAACTATATCATTTGTTCAAATTTTTAATCTGTTAAAACTTTCAGCTTTTTTATGCATACCTGCATGAAAGTTAACTGAGGCTTAGTCCTCAGTGTATATGATGTATGTCAAATCAAATATACTATCATTTACTTACCGACACTTATAGACAGCATAGCTCAATTTTAATCTACCAGTAATTGCAGTCAACACTAGATGTGTTAGTGGGAACCACTTTAATGGATATGCCAATTATTCTTCTCTGTGACAGACCTTGGCACTTATTTGGTTTCCAGTTGGGACAAAGGGAGATCCTAGTGTGTTAGAGTAAGGAGGTCATTCAAGCCAACCCCTTCATCATGCACAGGCAGGGTTTCAGAATCCACAGTATGTGTCCCTGGTGGAAGCTCTGGTTCATGAGAAATGCTAAGAGTATAAACAAAATAAATTAGTAGGGTGCAGATACTTAGAATCTGCACATGGAAAGAAGAGGAGTTAATGAGAAGAATCCAAAGAGTAAGACTAAATGGCTAACCTTAAGATTGAAGTGATTAATAGGAATGCTCCCTTGGGATCAATCAATACTAGGAACACTATTCTCCAGTATATTTAGTAACAACCTGGAAGATGAATGAGGTGAGAAGTAGTTGAATTTGTTGATGACAAAATGGGAAGATTAAGAAAGATAGTGAACTACTGTAGACAAAAAACAAAAAAGAAGAAAACCATGTATTAAACTAAGATAAGCACAAAAAAGAAGCTTGGATGCCTTGGAGTCTCTCAGAAAAAAAAAAAGAATCAAAGATTCAGGAAGAATTATTCCTGCATTATTCAGGAAGAATCTCTTCTGAATATTCAAGAGCAGACTCAATTTGATTAAGGAGAGGGAAGTATTCTGAATAATTTTGTTAATAAATAAGCACAAACTGACTGGTAGACATTCATTCTGCATGAAATGAAAGGAAGTCAACTTCAAGTATGCCATGGCCAGCCCACTCAGGTTTTCAGAACCCTCTCACCTCTTGTCTCTGCAAACTCTTTCTTAACTCGTCCATTGTATCAGACTTCTTTGTAGCTCTTATTTTACCCCTCTAGCTTTGCTAGTTTGTGCCTTAATGTGACACTCCGAACCAGACACAGCTAAAAATCTCCAGGGGGCTACTCCCCAGCTCTGCCCTTCACATGCAGAAACACTTCTAAGAGATTTGGAAGCGAGAGAATGAACCACCTGCTTTCTGAATGATCAAGCTAGGAAGAAAGCACAAGGTGTTAGGCGCATGGAAATACAGCTGCCTCGCATTTGGAAAATCTGCTTAGAAACTTTAAGCTGTGAGTCAATGTGAAGTCTCTTCAGACTGCTTATAGTCCCAGTAGCAGCATTTGCTAACAGGGGCAGCAGCTCTTTCTTTTCAGCCTTGGTCCCCTCTGGATCTAGAAGTCATCTTTCCCTCTTTGTTCCACCTCTGTCGCAAGTGACCATGACCGTGGAGGTAGCTCCTACCACAGCACTGTGGGCTCTGACAAATTGCTTTTGTTTTAAGAGAATGTGAAAGTGTGGGAAAAGAGAGACTCAGCAATAGGCATCAGTCAGGGGTGAGCAGGAATTTCCTCGTGTAACATGTTCTGATTTGCAGAGAACCTTTGTACTTTGTGGGAGGCTCATTCAATTTTGCCCCACCTCCGTGACTTGCCTCTACAGGTGCAGTGAGCCATTATTCCTTACTGGTGTGTTGACACCCAAGATTAGCCTGCTGTGGCAGAGTTTCTACACTTTCTGAAGAACACTCATCGTTTCTTTGGATGGGAGCCCAAGAGATTAAGATCCATTAAGAAGTCAAAGGAAAATAGAACTGTAATACCCTCAACTACTGATCTCTCTCTCTCTCTCTCTCTCTCTCTCTCTCTCTGTGTGTGTGTGTGTGTGTGTGTGTGTATCCTGGCTATTATATATATTCATATATTTTCTGAATACATGTATGCATGTATATACAGTCTTAGTTCAGGTTGCTATAACAAGAATGCCATAAATAGACTGGTTGTTTTAAATAACAAACATTTATTTCTCACAGCTCTGGAAGCTAGAGTCTGAAATCAGGGTGCCAGCATGGTTGGGTTCTGGTGAGGGCCCTCTTTCTGGCTTCCTCACACAATGGAAGTACCTTACAAGGGTACTAATCGCATCATGAAGGTTTTACCTTCATGAGCTAGCTACCACCCAAAGACCCCACTTCCCAACACCATTAGGTTGGGGATTAGGATTTTAATATGTGACTATTAAGGGGACACAAACATTCACTCCACAGCATATACATGTATGATGGGGACCCCTCAAAAAACTGGAATTATCTTTTTTGATGGTGGACCCATTTATAGCACAGGCTTTCCCCACTAGGTAAGTGCTCTAGGAACCCATCAGCTTCACTGTAGCAGCTAGCATTGTTATGAAAGGCTGTGTTCGGCTTCAGTGAAATTTTTTAGAGATTCTTTCAACATGTTTGCCCATTTCATGATGAGTGATTCATGAGTACACCTATCCACACCACTAAAGGCTCAGCAGTTTTGGGCCAAAAATAGCATGACCCCTATGTCCCACCCTCCCTATTCACCTGATCTTGCCCAAAGCAACTTGTTTTTGTTTCCCTAGATGAGAAAAGTCCTCAAAGGGAAATATTTTACCAATGTTAGGAGATGAAACAAAAAATGGCAGAAACACGAAAAGGCATCAAAATCGACAAGTTCAAAAACTGTCTTGAACAGTGGAAGAAGTGTCTCGATAGGTGTGTGGCATCAAATGGAGAGCACTTTGAAGGTGACAGAAGTTTAAACATATAAGAATGAATATACAATTTTTTATAAATAAATTTCAATTGGGGAGTCTCATCTTGTATATACGCGTGTATGTATGTATGTATACATATTCTTACAGGAGATAAAACCACTTGGATAAGAAACATGCTAAGAAGGAAGTTTCTATGTATGCAGAGATAGCATGTAAAACTTTTTTCACATTAAATATGGCTTGTAAAATTCTCTTTAACTAAATGCCACTGTAGAAAGTAACTAGAGTCTAAATTATAATAATAATTGAGCTTATAAGAATAATAATGAACCCCAAATAAGGATAGTATTTTTATATCCAAATTTTAGTTCTCACAGTCATGGGGATAAACCCTACTGTGCATGGTATAGGCATAATGGTTCAGTAATGGCACCCAGGTGTGAACCTCCCCTACTAAATATTGGTCATTGACACTCATGAGGTGTTATGGAAAACAAACAGGACCATACTTGTGAAAATGTATACACATAATTATCTTAGCACCCAGAGCAATAATATGCATATCTTTTTTTAAATGTCTCTACAGCTCTGGTGATGGTTTCTGGTATTATAGTTTAAATTGCATGCCTCTAGATAAAGCTAGATATTAACCATTGCTGACAATTACCTAGAGTTTCTTCACCACCTGACAGCTTCTTAAACCTAATGAGTCATCAAACATAATTGAACTTGAAATTTCTACCTCTGTTAAGTGGGAAAAATTATTTCAAAAGGTTATTATGAGAACAAATTGAAAATAGATATACACATACATATGAGTATTTTATTAATTGTGATATCCTGTATGTACATATAAATATATATATGTACGCATCTATGTTAAAATTCTATGTGCGACAGTGGAAAGTTAGTATATAGCAGGCCTTTATTGCATTCTATTGAGAAATTTTTATCTGAAGAACTAAAGGGATTTTGCTCTGCAAGGAAAACCTTAGTAGGAGAGCTCTGCCTCCTAAGAATCTCGAGAGTAATGCTGTATTTGTGAAGCTCCCGCATGAAAGATACATCTGTGCTCATGTGTAAGGCATACATATATTTGAAATGGGATATTGTAAAGGGAAAACGCTTCCCAGTAGAATCATTCATACTTAAGGAACTAATGAGATCATCCGCCAAAGATAATGAATCCATTAGCTGAAAGAGAAATCAAATTGTAAATCTATAGCCTATATTTACTCTGGTATATATAAATACTGAATGAAATATGAATGAAAAATACCTCATCTTATCACTTATATGTCCAACTGAACCGTTTCCAAAGTAAATAAAAAAGTCTCATTGAAATTGTTTCTAGTTTTCATGATCTCACTGGGAAGAGAAAGGATTTTCTTCAATAGTCTGTTGTAACTCTGTCATTATGCTGTAGTGAGGTAATTTGCTAAAACAGCTGCCTCTAATGAGTAAACCTTTCCATCTGGCACAACCAATATAGATACAAACAACCTCATCAGGTTTTTTTTTTTGTTTTTTTTTAAGTAAAGGAGAACTCTATTTCATTTTTTAAAAATGTCTATTTTGTGAAGTGGCCCTTGAACTATTCACAGGTTACAGTGCATTTTGAGGGGATGACTATTTCTGTTTCTCTTGGTGGAATCATTCTGTCTGGTCTGAGACTAAGAGCACACAGACTTGGCCCAAAGTTTTTGCCATGTTGATAATATGTTACCTTTGGATAGATTATAAAATGATTCAGTACATGTTTATAATAGAAACATCCAGCACACACACATACAAAATAGACAAAAAGGGATTCTATCTCAATGTTAACTCAAAACAGAAATGAGTAGACAGACGTTTTTTATAAGATCTATATTTTTAAGCTTTCCTTTTATTCTGAGAAATTGTTGTTAGGCCCTTACTGTAAAGTGTCATGTCCCATTCAGAAATCCTTGATATCCCACACTGTACTTTTACTAACAGATATCCAAGAAAAGCTTTGTTATTTGAATAATTGGTAGAAAATTGAATAATACTATAATTTTAACTCCGAATTATTTGTGGTCAGTATTTAAAAAATATTAATTCTTTTTCCTTTACAATATGCCTGTTACTATTTTTCAGTAAATATCTGGGCTTAGATTTGAGCAACCAAATTGCCTATTTTATTTCATGTTTAACTATAGACATTTTGGGTCTTGGTGAATCAAGTCTAAGCTATTCAATTTTTCTTTCACCTGAAACATCTTACTCTTAGAAATACAGGTATTGCAATTTCTCAAGCTTTTAATACTGTGTGCTTCTTGGGTCAAAATTAAATTTAGATATGTGTAACTGTGTAGGAAAAAAAGTCATAGGGTTTAGGTTCGAATCAGATTCCATACCTCTGATCTTACTAAAATGCTTTCTAACCAAAGGCTAACTAAATGCTCACGAAAATGGAAGCCACAGAGGTGAATGTGTCAGGGATTCTCGATCCAAGTGCCAGCACTCTGGCTAATAGATCAGTAGGAAATGGATGATATAGGCACAGTCTTGGCATGCTTGTGCCTCACGCCAGAAGGTTATCAGCCTCTTTGGAGAGATAATAGCAAGAGCTTTAATTTTCTCTCTGACTACCGAGCATAATGTAAAATTAATGTGCATCATGTCAAGGTTATGGCAAGGCATTATTGTCTGGAAAGGAAAACTGTTTGTTCCCCGCCCTCTAAACACTTGCACATACAGTGGTAATACATTATTAAAAAGCAAATTTCTTTGTCATTGTCAATAGTGATGAGCTGGTAAAGGATATTTTCTAGCACTCATTATGCAGGAGGAAGTTAACAGATCTCTAAAACTCTGTCTGAAAACAAAAAGCATACTTTGTTTATTCACAAAACAAAAAATAGTTCCACCTTATCTAACATTAATGTAATAAAAGGAAATTCAAACAAAACATTTGTTCAACAACTCTCATGGGCATAGCAGTGTTTCCAGTATTAAGGAGCTATGAGGAATGGTAAAGAAATAGCACCTGCCTTCCTGGCATTTGTAAATCAATGATTCTTGGGCTTTTACCTGATCCTGCAAACCTCTCCCCCAAATTTGTATTTGTATTAGAACCACCCCCATGCCCAGATGATTCTAAAATAAACAGCTGATAAAGAATTATGTTTCTACCTGAAAAAAAGATGAAAAAAGCTTAACACCAATAACATATCCCATATGTCCTCATTGCCTGACTCTTCTGATAGATCTAACCTTATATACAAATCCAGAAGTGGAAGAAAATTCTAGTGTTTATTATGATAAGGTGATGTGTTTTGGGGGGACAGAATATAGGATTATTGATATTTTTCTAATGGAGGAGATTTAAAATGATATCTTTTCCCCCTAAGAATAATAGAGAGGAGGAACTAAATGGATGTAAATGTTTGCTGAATAAATTTTAAAAGAGCAAAATTAAATGAAAGAAAATGGAGTATAAGAATAAAATTGTGGCAAAATGGTTGATACATTAATAAAAATCAGCATGCAAACTAAAGTTTTGCTAGCAGTGCTGAAGACAGGGAAAATATGCCCTGTTATCTGATTTTAAATTGAAAAATAAGTATAGTTCCCTTTCCCCTCAACGTATTACATGGAAGGCCAAATAGTCCTCCAAAGACACGTTGATTTTAACGGAGTCCACATTTTCTCTATTTCTCTCTTCAGTAACTAATAATATGTAATATTGTATGGGGAATAGGCATATTATTAGAGCTTTTTGAAGAAGATAAACCTCCAGGAGGAATATGACATGTGAGAGTCCTTCTCATGTTTAGCTAGCTTTTTGAAAAAACTCGAGTAATAAAAGAAGGCATAAGTGGAGCTAAGATAATTAGTGCAATATATTAACATGGAAAATACAAGAGAATTGTAAGAGCTATCTTAGCTTGCCACATTTATAGGTGCTAGGTGCTCAGGCTACAGATAATTTTGGAGAACTCCTACTGGGATCATTCTATCTTGCCTTCATGGGAGCAGGGAATTTTAGTCAAGTAGGGCTACCATAACAAAATACTATAGACTGGGTGGCTTAAACAACAGACATTTATTTTCACCAAGTTCTGGTCCTGACAGATTTGGGGTTTGGTAAGGGTATTCTTCTTGGCTGCCTTCTCTCTGTATCTTCACTTGGTCTTTCCTCTGTGCTTGCTTGGAAAGAGAGAAAGTGACTTCTGATGTCTCTTCCTCTTCTTATAAGGACACCTATTCTATTGGATTTAGGGGCCCATCCTTATGACCCTATTTAACCTTAAGCACCTCCTTATAGATCCTATCTACAAATACAATCATATTGGGAATAAGGTTTTAAACATGAATTTTGGGGTGGAGACATAATTTAGTCCATAATACAGGTTTAGGGAACACTTAGGATGGGACCACATGCAGCACATCAGTCATGTGCTAGAACAAGGAACATCATGCATGTGCTAGAACAAGGAACCATTGCAAGAACAAGGAACCTCTTGGTGGATATGGTTCTGTGAATTAGAGTGGGCACTGACAGATTCAGTTCTGGCCCCTAAGTACACTGTTAGTCATGAGTTCTTTGCAAGGCATAGCTTGTACAACCAAAAATGAATTGGAAGAATCTAAAGAGAAGTCTGGGGCAACTTTGGCAAGAGTTATGACAATGCCTTCAGCAGAGAGAATCAGAAGCCAAGTTTCAAATATAGGTATAATGAAAACATATCCTAAAACACTTAACTTTCATGTTTGACAACTATTAGATAAGCTGACATGCTAGGCATGGAAGTTTGATTCCATCAGACTCAGGTTCAGATCAGAGTAGGCCCCCAAGTACTCTGATACATACCTGGAAATGTGGGAGCTTCCATAACATAAGTCGGAATCTACCTGGGACCCAAACCAAGTACCTTCATATATTTAGATTGTGGTGACACAGAGAGTGACTTCTAATAAAAACTAACCTAGCCCCCAAGAAACCTTTTGCCATGAAAAATACCCAGGTTCAGGCATGACCCAGATTGCCCTGTAAGGAGGCTCCTTGAGGAGAGGAAGTATTGTACAGTAGAGAAGATCCCGGGTTCTGAGGTCGAGATGTCTGGATTCAAATCCTAGATCTACTCCTTGCTGGCTGTATGACTTTGGACAAGCTGCTTAACTTTCTATGCTTCATTTCCCTCATTTGTAAAATGGCCATAATTATATTGCCTATTTCAAATTGATTGTAAGGATTAAATAAATTAGTGCATATTATTATCACTTACCCAAAATTCTCAAACCAAAACAGCCGAAAACTTAAATGATTTTTGTGGCTCTTTGGAGAAAAGAACTGAAAAACTTATTGAGAAGGAAAGCTTGACTTGGACTGAAATTAGGCTGTGTATAATTCTTATTTCTCCTACAGGGGTTAATATGCATATTTTTGCTATAGAAATATAAAAATAAATTTGATTACAGAGTGCTGCCTCAGACTCAGCTTGAAGTATAAGATTATATTTGATATATACATCTTTCTAAAAATAGAAAATGCAAAATTGGCTCCTAGAGTTGTAGATAAGGAACTGTAGAATTGGAATAGTAACTAGCACTTAGCATGTCTATTTAAGTGTTAGTTTTTAAAAGACTGTCCTGTGACTAAGTGTTCTAAATACAGAAAGGGAGCGTATGACCCTATCCACTCCATAGACTTGAACTCCAAACTATAAACTCATAATATAGCTAGAAACAGACTGAGAGATGGTTTATTTCAGTCATACATTTTGAAGATTTCAAAAACAGTTATTGAGATTCCAGATATAAAGAAGCGGCAGGGTTCAGATTTACCCTACCACCTGAAATAACCCAACAAAATATTAAAAAACGTTAGTCAGCGAAAATCAGTGATCCTAGAGAGATGGGATACAACAAGGTGATCGACGTAGCTTACTGTCTTGGGAGAATTTCCAAGAATGAAGGGGAAACTTAGAGCCTGGGAGATACCTAGGGTTGTCAAAGTGAGGCAGATACCTTGAGTTGTGAAGATTATGAAGATGAGAGGACAGGGAGTCCAAGGTGCCTAGAGTTTGCCAGTCAGAATAATACAGAGAAAAGCAATGCATAGAGATGGGACTTTGGATATTAGCAGAAGGTCCCCTGGAGTATTCAGTTAACTACTGTCTATATATGCATGTGAAGAAACTGCCCGAGGCCGGAAAAAGGAACACTTAAAAGAATAAAAGGGAACAATACCCAGTGCTTACACAGGACTGGGAATAATGCCTATTCTCATAAACCAGAATGGAAAAAAAAAAATCAAGATTTGTGGAGCATTACATAGGGTACTCAACAGGATCTTTCCTTGGTTGTGGAGAATAATTAGCCCTAGACTGAATGCTACTATGATCCTGCCTAAAATATTTTAAAAGCAGAATCCAAAAAGCTGAAACTGTTTTCAAGTAACTTAAATGAGCCTCAGAATAAAACTTAAGCATACAAAATATTCAGCAACCAACAAGGCGAAAACAACAGTTTGGTATCCAATAGAAAAAATTATTAGGCTTACAAATAAGCAAGAAAATATGACCCATAATAATAAGAAAAGCAACCAAGTGACCCAGACTTTTCCCCATTCCTCTCACTAGATACAACTAAAACTTCAGGACACTATATATAAAGCAAACATATAAAGACTCTGAACGGTGGAGAAAAGAAAGCAAACCAGCTGGGAACCCAACACCTGAGTAACAATATGTGGATGAGCTCCCCGGGTGTTGTATTTCCATATATATTCCAGACTTGGTACTAAACAAGTGGGAAAACCCAAAATACCAACATCTGCAGACAAAAATAAGCCTCAACAAAAAACTACTTTCTTTAACCCAAAGAACCATGAAAGAGGCAGCATAGCAGGACAGAAAATTTATAGAACAACCATTGTACTTCAACAGACAACACAGAAAAAAAAGCCCCATCCCATCCATTCCAGCAAAGGGCCAGAGGAGAGGCTGGATTTCCTCCTTTGTGAGTCTTTAATGGTACACAACAAGATCTTTGTTGGAGTGGTATCAGAGAAGGGCAAGAAAGAAGCTAGGTCTTCCATCACTGCAAAATGGTGACAAGTCCCCATTACCCTGTGGTGTCGTGGAAAACCAGTGGGGAGGCAAAAATGCCCACACCTCTACCCTAATGAAGCAGCATTGCCCCTTCCTCTGCCAAAGAAAGCTACCTAAAATAGAAAGTTTAAATAATATCCAGAGTCTGGTTTTTTGGGGTTTTGTTTTTGTTTTTGTTTTAGAAAGCAGAATTTATTAAGAAGACAGAAAAGGGACCTGAAAGATGTTGCCACATAAATGGTTTCCCTAAGAGCAATTGGAAACACATTGGAAACACATGAAAGAATAGAAAGCTTCACCCAATAAATAGAAAAGTTCAGCAAAGAAATAGAAGATATAGAGAAAAAACCAAATCAAATTTTAGAACTGAAAAATACACTAACCGAAATAAAAGCTCTGTGAGTGGGTTCAGAGGCAGAATGGAGAAGACATGAAAAAGAATTTGTGAACTAGAAGAACTATAGAGATTACCAGTCTGAACAACAGAGAGGAAATCGACTAAAGAAAAATTAAGAAATAAAAAAAATAAAATAAAGAGAGCCTCAGTGACATGTGGGACTATAATAGAAAAACTAACATTTATATATTGAGTCCTAGAAGGAAAGGAGGACAGGACTGAAAGAGTGCTGAAAATTTAACAAATTTAGCAGAATATATGAACATACAGTTTCAAGAAGCAAAGTGAATACCAAGCATGATAACCCAAAGAACTTAAATTTCTGTTATTATCATTGTTACTTTGCTAATATAATACAGTAATGTTACAAATGTCATTGCACTTCAAAAGAAGATTGCTACTTGTGTCCCTTGAAGGATCTTTTAAATTTCTTTTTAAGGAAAAATAAATAAATTATAAAGAAGTAATAATAATAATAATAAAACTTTTGAAAACTAAAGACAAAGAAAAATTTTTGAGAGCAGCCAGCGAAAAAGGATACCTTTTCCTATAGGAGAAAATATTCAAATGACATCAGATTTCTTATCAAAAATTATGAAGGCCAGAGGAGGTGGCACAATAGTTTTCAAGTGCTGAAAAAAAAAAGATGTTTCAAACTAGAAATCTACACCTAGCAAAAAGATTCTACAGTGGGGAAGTGAAATGAATAGAAAATCAAGGCATTCTCAAGTGGTCACCCTAAAATTACTAATGAAAATTCACTAAGTAGAAAAGAAACAATAAAAGGAGGAAGCTTGGAACATTAGGAAAAAAAGAGAGAGAAAAACATGAAAAGCAAAGGTATGGGTAAACAGAAGAAATTTTGCTTCTCTTGAGTTTGCTTCATGTTTGAAACAAAAATCATAAGCATGTCTGATATGATTCTAAAAGCATATAGGGGAAATATTTCAGGCAATTATATGTAGGAGCGGGTAGAGGGGCAAAATATTTCTAAATTTCACTAAAAATGTTAAAATGACGACACCAGTAAGCATCAGTAAGTTATAAATATATATTGTAATATCTAGAAAAAACACCAAAAAACTATAGAAAGAGATGCACTGAAAAATATAAATAGATCAAAATAAAAGTCTTTTAAAATGTTCATGTAAACCACATAAAAGCAGAAAAACAAAATTAGAGAAATGAAATAGAAAGAACAAACAAAAACAAAACATAAAATGGCAGAATTGAGCCCTAACATATCAATAATTATATTTAAATGGTAGAGCTATATCAATTAAAAGACAGAGCCGGGCTCGATGACTCAACCCGTAATTCCAGTACTTTGGGAGGCTGAGGCGAAAGGATTGCCTGAGCCCGCGGGTTCGAGACCAGCCTGGGCAACTTGGCGAGACCTCATCTCTACAATAAATCTAAAATTAGCCGGGTGTGGTAGCACGCACCTGTAGTTCCAGCTACTTGGAAGGCTGAGGCGGAAGGATTGCCAGAGCCCAGCAGGTCGAGGTTGCAGTGGCCAGGAGCATGCCACTGCCCTCCAGCCTGGGTGACAGAGTGAAACTCCAACTTAAAAAAAAAAGATAGAGATAGAGTGAATTTTTTAAAATTCCTAAATATATGCTATCAGAAACTCACTTCAAATAAATGATATACATAGACTGAAAGTAAAATGATGCTAACATTAATAAAAGAAAAAGCAAGAATGGTTATATTAACATCCAATAAAGTACACTTCAGAGCAAAGAAAATTACCAACTACAAAGAGAAACACAATATATAATGATAAAAGGGTCAATTCATCAAGAAGTCATAGCAATCTTAAATGTATATGCACCAAACAATGGAGCTGCAAAATACATGAAGTAAAACTGATAAAACTAAAAGAAGAAACAGATAAATCTATAATTATATTTGAGTATTTCAACACCTTTCTCTCAAAAAATTGATAGAACAAATTGATAGAACAGTTACATGGAAATCAGCAGTTATATACAATAATTCAGCAGCAACAACCAACATAATCTAATCAACATTTATAAAACACTACACCCTACAACAGCAGAATACAAATTATTTTAAAGTGTCCATGGAATATACACCAAGACAGGCCATATCCTGGGTGATGAATATAAAAGAATTGAAATATACAGATTGTGTTTTCTGACCACAGTGGAATAAAACTAGAAAGAGAATAGAAAAATCTCTAAACACTTGAGAACTAAACAACACATTTTATTTTTATTTTTATTTTTGAATTGGAGTCTCACTCTGTCACCCAGGCTAGAGGGCAGTGGCATGCTCCCAGCCACCACAGCCTCGACCTGCATGGTTCCCGCGATGCTCCGGTCTCAGTCTTCCAAGTAGCTGGAACTACAGGCACGTGCTACCATGCCCGGCTAATTTATTTTTTTTTAATTTATTGTAGACACGCGGTCTTGCCAAGTTCCCCGGGTGGGTCTTGAAGCCGTGGGCTCAGGCAATCTTCTCACCTCGGCCTCCCAAACTGCTGGGATAATAGACTGAGCCACCGAGCCCAGCCAACAACACATTTTAAAATAATTGATGAGTCGGCCGGTCTCAGTGGCTCAGCCTGTAATCCCACACTCTGGGATGCCAAAGTGAGTGAATTGCCTGAGCTGGCGGGTTCGAGACCCAGAACGCATCTATACATTAAATCAAATAAATTAGGCAGGCGAGGTAGCGCGCACCTGTAGTGGCGGCTACTTGCAAGGCTGAGGCCGAAGGATCACAGGAGCCCAGTAGGGCAAGGCTGTGGTGGCCGGGAGCATGCCACTGCACTCCAGTCTGGGCTACGGAGTGAGATTCCAACTCAAAAATAATAAGAATAATAATAATAATTGATGAGTCAAATAGAAAGACCCAAGAGAAGTAAAAATAAATAAATATACTGAGCTGCATGAAAGTGAAAATACAATATATCAAAATTTGTGGTGCACAGCAATAAATAATGCTGAATGGGAAATACACACACTAGAAAGGAGGAAAAATATCAAATAAATAATCAAAATTGCCACCTAAAGAACCTAGAGAAAAGGAACAAAATAAACACAAACCAAGCAATAGATGGAAGTAATAAGGAATAGAAACAAATAAAATGGAAAAACAAAAGAAAAAAATCAATGAAACAAAAAGCAAGACTGAGTAGGAAAAAAGAGAAGAAATAAATTATTATTCATTTCTGGACTAAAGCAGAACATATTAATATAGACCCTACAGACATCAGATGAAGAATAAAAGAACACTAGAAACAACTATCACAATTCACCTAATATGAAATAGATCATTGAGTACCCCTATAACTATTAAGAAAATCAAATATGTGATTATAAAACTACATCTCCAGGTTCAGATGCTTTTACTAGAGGATTCTGCTAAATGTTTAAAGAAGAGTTCACAACAGCATTATACAAACTCCTCCAGAAAAGAGGAGGAAATACTTCTTAATTATTCTATGAAGCTCATTTTACACTAATATTAAAAGTAGACAATGACAGTACAAATAAAGGAAAACTGCAAACCAATATCCCTCGTAAACAAGAGGCAAGAATATTCTTAATAAATTTTTAGGACATATAATTCAGCCACATAAAAAAATTGTACACCATGACCAAGTAGGGTTTATTCCGGAACTGCATGACTGGTTGAATATACAAAAATCAATCAATCAATGTAATTCACCATATTAACAGGCTAATAAAAAGTCACATGATTGTATTAGTCAGCAGAAAAAAGCGTTTGACAAAACTTAACACTCATTCATAATTGTAAAAACTCTCAGAAGAATGAAAATAGAAGGAAACTGCCACAACTTCATAAATAACACCCACAAAAACCTCACAGCTAACATTATACCTAATAGTGAAAGACTAAATGCTTTCTCCTTAAATTAGGCCAAAAATGTATGTGAACCAGGGATAGTGGCACATGCCTGTAGTCCCAGCTACTTGGGAGGTTGAAGTGGTAGGAACACTTGAGCTCAGAAGTTCAAGATCAACCTGGGTAACACAGCAAGACCCTATCTCTAAAAAAAAAAAAAAAAAAAAAAAAAAAGTCTTCTTTCATCAGTCTTTTCAACACAGTACTAGAAATTCTAGCCAGTCAAGATGACCAAAGGAAACAAAAGGCATCAAGTGAATAGAAGAAATAAAACTGTTTCCATTTGTAGTTGACATGATTATCTATAGAGAAAACAAAACTCCAAGAACTAATAAGAAAGATCAGCAAGATTTCAGGATACGAGACAAGCATGCAAATGTCAGTTATATTTCTAGATAGTAACAATAAGACTATGAACTTCAAAAATAAAAATGTAACACCACATAAAATCATTCAAATAAGTACAATACTTAGGTGCAAGCCTAGCACAATATGTACAGTTCTTGTGTGCAGAAAACTGCACAGCAATGACAAAATAAATGAAAGGATATCTAAATAAATGGAAAGTCATCTCATTCATGGATTGATGAATTAAACGTAGTAAAGCTAAAAACTTGGTACATATAGAAAAACATATAAAATTTATATGGAAGTTAAAATATCTAGACTTGCTAAACCATTATTAAAAAGAAGAATAAAGTATGAGGAATTTGCCTATCTAATTGATTAAATAACTGTAGTAATCAAGATTGTATGGTATTTACAATGAAGTAGACATCAGTCATAGGTCAATGGGACAGAATAAAAATCCATAAATAGACCTATGCAAATATGCTCCACTGATTTTTGACAAAAATGCAAAAGTAATTCAATGGAGTAATTTAATAGACTTTTCAACAAGTGGTGCAAAAGTAATGGAACATCCATAAGCAAAAGCATGAGCTCAATCAACCAAGCTGTCACATCTTAAACAAAAATTAACCCCAAATGCACCACAAACTTAAATATAAAATGCATAACTATAAAACATTTTTTAAAATAACATATTAGGAAATCTTCTGGCCCTAGGGCAAGGCAAAGAGATCTTACACAAGAGTTATTACACTTGACACCAAAAGCATGATCCATAAAAAGAAAAATCAATAAATTAAACTTCAGAATTTAAAATATTTGTTCTGACAAAATGGATAAAAATATTAAAAAGCAAGTATTTGTATGCCACATTTCTGACAAAGGACTAGTATCTGAGGGGGAAAGATGTATATCTATCTATCTACACATCTCAAAACTCAACCAAAAAAAGTCAATCCAATTAGAACATGGGCAGAATACATGAACACTAAAGGCATTTCACTGAAGAAAAAATTCAGATTTCAAATAAGTCTGCAAATCATGAAAAGATGTTCAACATCACTAGCTACTAAAGAAATGCAAATTAGTCACAATAAGATATAACTACACATTTATCAGAATGCAAAAGTAAAAAATAGTGACAATATCTAATCCTGGAAAAGATGTGGATAAACTTCATCACTCATAGTTGCTGACGGACATGTAAAATGGTATAGCTACTCTGGGAAATGCTTTGGCAGTTTATGGAAAATCTAAACATGCAATTACCATAAGACCCAGCAATTGCATTTCTGGGAATTTAACCAAGAGAAATAGAAACTTATATTCACACAAAAACATTCACACAAACATTTATACCAGCCTTATTTGTAATAGCCAAAACCTGGAAACAACCCAAATGTCCTTCATTATGTAAATGGTTAAATAAACTGAAGTATTTCTACCTGACAGAGTACTACTCAGAAAGTAAAAGAATGAACTATTAACACCTGCAACAACCTGTATGAATCTCTAGAGAAATATGCTGAGTGAAACAAGCCTATTCAAAAGGTTATATACTGTATGATTCCATTTATATAATATGCTTGAAATAACAATATTATAGAAATGAAGGATAGATTATTGTTTGCCTAGAGTGAAGAAGGAGATGGGAGTGAAGTGTGTGTGGCTAAAAAGGGCAACATGCGAGATTTTTGTGATGAAGGAAATATTCTATATCTTTACTATATCAATGTCACTATTCACTGTACTATAATTTTGCAAGCTTTTATCACTGAGGAAACTGAATAATGGGCACACAGGATCTGTCTGCATAATTTCTTACAACTGCATGTAAACCTACAGTTATCTTAAATAAACATTTAATATTTTAGTTAACAGATCGATAACTGACTTCTAGAGATCAAAACTACAATGTAGGAAATTTAAAAATATTTTGGAGCCTGGCTTCGGTGGCTCAGCCTGTAATCCCGCGCCTTTGGGAGGCTGAGGGGAGTGGATTGCCTGAGCCCGCGGGTTCAAGACCCGCCTGGGCAACTTGGTTAGACCTCATCTGTACAATAAATCAAGAAATTAGCCGGGCGTGGTAGCGCATGCCTGTAGTTCCAGCTACTTGGAAGGCTGGGGTGGAAGGATCGCTGGAGCCCAGCAGGTCGAGGCTGCGGTGGCCGGGAGCGGCCACT
This sequence comes from Carlito syrichta, assembly GCF_000164805.1. Lineage (NCBI taxonomy): Eukaryota > Metazoa > Chordata > Mammalia > Primates > Tarsiidae > Carlito > Carlito syrichta. The sequence goes on along the minus strand of NW_007228792.1, from coordinate 419,288 downwards.
GCACTCCAGTCTGGGTGACAGAGTGAGACTCCGACTCAAAAAATAAAAATAAATAAATAAATAAATAAAAATATTTTGATTCTCCTTCCAAAACTGGAATTAGAAAAAAAGTACTTTGAATGGGATTAATGTCAGATTAGACATTGAGAAAAATGAGAACAGTGAGCTTAAAAACCAAGCAATAGAAACTGTGCAAAATGAAACAGAGAAGAAAGAATATTTTTAAAAAATAAACTAAGTATCAGTGAGATGAGACAACTTCAAAAGGCCTAATATATGCATAACTGAAATCTCCAAAAGAGGAGAGAGAGAAGTGAAATAGAAAAAATTTTGAAAAAATAATGGCTGAACATTTTACAAATTTAAGAAAAACTATAAAGCCATATAGCTAGAAACTCAATGATCCCTAAGCACAATAAACACGAAGAAAACAACAAGAAGACAAATCAAAAGCATAACAGTCAAAATACGGTGATTTTTAAAAAATGTCTCTTTAAAAGTAGCCAGAGGGGAAGAAATGGCACATTACAGATAAGACAAAGATAAGGATGACAGCAGATTTTTCTTTAGCAGAAACAATGAAAGTGCAGAGATGGTTGAGCAACATCATTAAAGTACCCAAAGGGGATGAGGGGGATACCAACCTGTTAACCTAAAATTCTCTATCCTCCAAAATGGCTTTTACAAAGATAAAATAAAGGTAAATTACAACTTTTTAAGATATAATTTAGCCGAAAGACTTCATCACCAGCCAACCCAAATTCCAAGAAATGTTAAAGGAAAATGATTGGATTGAAATGTAGAGTTATACAAACAAAGAGCACTGGAAAGGCAGGCATACTTTTTTATCTTTTAAATATCTGTAACAGATAGTCATTTAAACAAGTAAAAACAATATAATGTGTGGTTGATAACATATGTAAAAGCAAAATAGCGCAAAAGTTGACAAAAGACAAGTCAAAGTCTACTGCTACATACCAGTGATATGTAGCAACATGAAAGAATCAAAATAATTATGCTGAGTGAAAGAAGTCAGACCAAAAACAATACATAGTGTATGTCCCATTTATATAAAACTTTAAGAAATATAAACTAATGTATAGAGACAGAAAGCAGATTATAGCTGCTTGATTGATGATCAGAGCAGTAGAGAAGGGGGAGGGGAGGGAGAGATCACAAAATGGCACAAGGAAACTTATAGAGATGGTGTATTCATTACTTTGCGGCATTTGTGTCACAGGCATACACATAGGTTATAACTTATCAAGTTATATACTTTAAATTTGTGCAATATGCTGTATGTCAATTATGCTACAATAATTTTTTTAAGCCATACAAATGAGACATGCTGAAACCACCTGAAGTCAGGTAATTTTATAATTTTAGAAGTATTTGTTTACTTACTTGCTAATTTTAAGCTTGACTACATAGAGTCTTTGTTCACTTTAAAACATTTCAGTATTTGTTTGCAGAAATTTGTATTTATACAACTCTATAATTAGACTGTGATCTTGTGTGACTCTTCCAAGTATGTCCAAAGGCTGTAGACATGATGATGGGCACAGCCAAGACAGAATGTAAACAAACTAAATGCCACCAGGGATCAACATCAGCTGCCCATTCTTCTGCTGTTATTTTTAGGTAAATGGAATTATTGTGAATGTTGAAGTGTCTCTCTTTGAATGTGGATCTCTAATGTGGATGTGAAGCTTTATCCAGTGCCAAATACTGAAGTGGGAACACCCCAACGTTGTTTTCACGTCTAAGATCGCAAGTTGATATATTTCCATAGATGTTAAATATCAGTTTCTGGGCATTCTGCCATAATTTTAAGACAGCCGGAAAAAGCAATTCTTAAAGTGTGGTCCACAGTCTTTTGGAAATACCCAAAAGTCTTCTTCTTGGTTCATAAAGTCATTGAAAGGTTAAATCACAGGAAACTGTGGGCATTAATGTTTTTCTCAACTGTAGATTTAGATCTACATTAAAAGTAAAAAAAAAAAAAAAAAGCCAGGCTCGGTGGCTCAGCCTGTAATCCCACGCCTTTGGGAGGCTGAGGTGAGTGGATTGCCTGAGCCCGTGGGTTCGAGACCCACCTGGCCAGCGAGACCTCATCTCTACAATAAATCAAAAAATCAGCCGGGCGTGGTAGCGCATGCCTGTAATTCCGGCTACTTGGAAGGCTGAGGCGGAAGGATCGCCGGAGCCCAGCAGGTCGAGGCTGCGGTGGCCGGGAGCAGCCACTGCCTTCCAGTCTGGGCGACAGAGTGAGACTCCAACTCAAAAAAAAAAAAAAGCTAAAAAAAATTGTCGTTCTACAACATTGATCTAATTTTTAAAAACCTCACACTGGATATAAAGGAGCTGATTATCTGTGTGTAACCACTCCTGCGTTTTTTCCACAGTGTTTTTTTGCAAATCAGCTGCTCTAGAACCATCTAAAGAAACTGCAAAAACTTAACATGCAGATTCCTGCTTCAAATTTTAAATAGACTGTATTGGATTATTTAAAGATGAGGCCAGGAATCTACATTTTTAACAAACATACTAGTGATTCTTATTTGCATCAAAATTTGAATGCTAGAATTTTCCCATCCAGATCTACCCCGACTTGAGTAGTAAATTATATTTCATAAAGCTAAGGACATACTACTTAGTTGTTTGACTGTGGACTGCTTTGTTGGCAACAACATCTTTTACTCTTCTTTTTATTTTTGGCTGTGGTGAACTGAACTACAAGTAGAACTATAAGATCACATTTGAAGATGACCAAAAAGAAAAGACTTCTGAGGAGTGGTTTGAAGAGTAAACGAGGAAACCTCTAGGTGTGTGTTTTGCCAGTTTTGATGAACCAAAATATTATTTTTAACTTTTCCCAATAAAAATAATTTATTATTAAATCATTATTTCAAAAGGACACCTACATTCCATTGTTTATTGCAGGCTGGATCTACCTAGATCGGAAGCCCAGCTAATGCCAACTGCACAGTGCTGTCAGTATCTTTAAATGCACTTGGAAAGCATGATTCAAGAGCATCATCTTTTCCATCCTGAGACTTCAAAACATATTACTCTATACTTATATGCAGAGGCTATAACATCTTTTTACAGTCGTTGTTGTTTACCGTTCTTTCATTTTGACTCGTAGCTAAGAAGTTTCTGATAAAATAACTTGAGTTAGATCAGGTCTTAATTGATGTAAAATCTCCAAATGATCAGAGATCTATTAAAAGGCCTACTATTCTACCTATTTTAGTGGTAAGGATACATAATGAAACATCCGTCTCTAAATAGATAATACACTAAGTAAGCAAAATGAAAATAGATATAAGTATTTTTAAAACTTGATAAAAATGCATTTAATTGGGGAAACAATTCAATCCTGCCAATATTGTGATCAACTTTACAGTGGTACAATCTTTTGATTCCTTCCTCTCAAATTAGATAGTACATAGACTTGGTTACACTCAGGTATATCCATATAAAGATAGCACAGTTAATGTTTATTCTATAACAATGTGTGTCTTTTTTTTTTTTCTGAGTTGGAGTCTCACTCCTTCACCCAGGCTGGAGTGCAGTGGCACGCATGCTCACGGCCACTCCAGTGTCGACCCACTGGGCTCCGCTATCCTTCTGCCTCAGCCTTCCAAGTAGCCGAACTACAGGCGCGCTACCACGCCCGGCTAATTTTTTATTTATTGTAGAGACAAGGTCTCGCCAAGTTGCCCGGGTGGGTCTCAAACGCGTGGGCTCAGACAATCTACTCGCCTTGGCCTCCCGAAGTGCTGGGATTACAGGCTGAGCCACCGAGCCCAGCCACAATGTATGTCTTAAATGTACACACAAGCGTATAAAGTATACCTGCCTTGTATATAATCTACCTCTGAGAAAATCGTATTTATTATTTTTCCTAAATCTGAAGATCAATGAGATAATTTAGTGGTCAATAACAAGCAGTTGGTAATTTAGGAATGATTAACATTGTCTTCAGCTATAATTTCAAAATCTAAAAACTGCTAGGATCTGGAGAGCAATTTTATTGGCTATTAAAATGTTCTTAAGCTGTAGAATAACATATAAAGTCTTTACTGATGAGCAGAGCTGTTAGTGGTCAGTTTAATTTTAAACACATTTAAATATATTAATTTTTCTAATAAATATTTAATTACATACGCTGAAGATGAGTAAGGCAACTCTACAGACTGAAGTCATCTTGGGGTGATCAAAGCCTAAGGAGAAGGGAGGAATTTTGACTGTGGCTACTTCTTCTAACCTGGAGTCGCTATTTATTTTTTCATAACACGGAAGACCTGTTTTCTTACTAGCTGAACCAAATGAAAAATTCAATAATTTCAGTTCAGGTCAACAAATACTTATTAGACACCTTCTATAAGAGGAGTCAGCATAGCACTGTGGTTAACAATGTGACCTCAAGAGCCAACTGTTTAGTCAAACCCTTTTTTTACCCACTTTGTACCTGGGTGACTGCCACAGTTACTTATCAACTCTGTGCCTCCATTTCCTTGTCTGTAAATGGGATACTGAACATAATAGTACCCATCTCATAGGACAAAAGAAGTTTTAAAAAAATAATGTGCATAAGCTTCTTTTAAAAGTTTTGATGTCAGAGTGCTTAAGTAATATTAGTTGGTATGGTGTGAAAGATGCTGGGATTACAGGATGAATACAACACAGTTTCCTCCCATAAAACAAGGCAATTTTATAAAACAATCATTAACTTGACCTTCTTCATAATCCCAACTGAGAGCACTATAGGATCAACTACTAAGAGGAAACAATGAGAGATATTTATTTTATACTTCCAACATCTATCATTTGCAGAGTGATAGAGTTTTTTTCTTTTTTAGTGGGAGTTTTCTTTTTTTTTTTTAATTTGGAGAATTTAATCTTGAGGGAAGAGTTAATTCAAATGAAAGTTTAAGGAGAATAACTTTTCTTCTGCAGCCTTAAACTCCTAAGTGCAGACATCCTCCCATCTCAGCCTTCTGAGTAGATGGGACTACAAGCATGCACCGCCATGCCCAGCTAATTATTATCATTTTTTTTTTTTTTTTGCCGAGACAAGGTTTTGCTATGTGGCCTAGGTTGGTCTCAAACTCCTGGGCTCAAGCAATCCTCCAGCCTCTGCCTCCCAAATTGCTGGGATTACAGCACAAGCTACCATTCCTGGCCCAAAATTTAAATTTACAAGTTTGAATTTAAAAAATCAATACACATTTCCTGGCCAGCATATCTTCTCATCTCAAAAAGGCTCTTTTTTATTTTAAAGAAGCCAGTGGCTTTGCTGAATGCAGACTATCATTTTTCAAGGTTAATTACATTTGGGTATGGCCCTGGGAAGGCTACAGCAGACACCAGTAGAAGGGGAAATCTAGCAATACCTGGGAATTTTTTTAAATTTTGCTGTTTTCCATCTAGCACTCAATAACCTTTCTTCTCTGCGTGGCAGAAATCTAAATGAGGCTTGCTGGAGCAAACAGAGGGAATTCATTGGGGTGTGTGTGTGTGTGTGTGTGTGTGTGTGTTTTAATTCTAGGTAAATTGTGTTCGGGGGCAGCTGGACCAGAACTCAATAACTATCATCAGGGCCCCATCTCTACATGTGATGGGCTTGATGTCCTCTAACAGCCCAAGAGTCCCATTCTGGTGGCTACGTAACCCCTGCGGGAAGACAGCATGCACACCTCTCTACCTGTACCATCTCTCTCCTCTTGGGCCATGTGTCCTGAGCACAAATCTTTGTTTTCAGGAGCTAGAATAGAGGTCATCTGCCCACCCTGAGAGCAGCACTCTAATGAACTAGATAAGACAGAACTCTGGCCGGGTTTGGTGGCTCAGCCTGTAATCCTAGCACTTTGGGAGGCTGAGGTGAGTGGGTTACCTGAACCCACAGGTTCGAGAACAGCCCGGGCAACTTGACGAGACCTTGTCTTTACAATAAATCTAAATTAGCTGGGCGTGGTAGTGCGCACCTGTAGTTCCAGCTACTTGGAAAGCTGATGCGGAAGGATCGCCAGAGCCCAGCAGGTCGAGGCTGCAGTGGCCAGGAGTGTGCCACTGCACTCCAGTCTGGGCAACAGAGTGAGACTCCAACTCAAAAAAAAATAAGAAAAAAGAAAAAAAAAAAAAACAGAACTCTGGAGTCACACTACCCAGGTTTGGATTTCAGTTTCACCATTTAACTAACTGTGTGACATTAAGCATACTACTTATCCAATCTGTACCTCAATTTCTTCTCCGGAGAATGGGAACGATAATTAATGGTACTTATCTCATAATTTTGTTGTGTGGAATAACTGAGTTAGTACATGTAAGACCTTTAGAGCAGAGCCTGACCCCAGGAACCACTCAGTAAGTGTTAACAGTGCTGACAACTATGATGATAAAGAGGAAGATGGTTGTGGGGGTAAGGAGAAGGAAGAGGTGGAGTAGGAGCAATCAAGGATGGCCCCATCAGAAGTACATGGCGAAAAGGAAGGATAATCTTAAAAGTTCACAAGTACAAGGTAAATAACACCAATAAAAATCCACAATAACAAGCAGGTATTTGTTTCTAGCCCCTACACCAACCTGTTATGCTCTGCTTTGTTCCCTAATAGACATCTACATAGTTTGTGTGCTGGGAAAGATAAAATCTGGACTGTGGTAAGTAAATCTCTGTGGATGCCCTGCCTTGGTGTTAGAAATGTGTTGCTTCTCTGCTTTTAAGAATGAAGCACTTTGACATGATAAAGTTGCAGTTTACGACTCTCCAAATAATTGCCAATCTGTAAATCTTGTTAATATCTACATGACTAAAGGGATGCTATAAAGTATGATTGAATTACAGAGTGGAAAAAAAATTACCTCAGATATATGTTTAAAAAAATAATGTAACTCCTTAACAACTTCTTTCCTATAGGAAATGAACTGTACATGAGCTGTGCAACCAGGGAGAAAAGAGGTGGAAGAGGCAAGGGAACAAGAAAGGAAGGAGGGAACCAAAATAAACCCACTCCTGCGTAGAGCGTTGGAAATGTGGCACTAACAAAGACTTCCTGTTCCGCATAGAATCAGTGCTGGCAGAGGCAGCGTGCAGGGCTGTGGGTGTACTCAGCTGTGCAGAGCTGATTATAGAAGATGAAAGGGCTTGGCAATTTATTTCATCTCACACTGAAGCACTGCTGACAACTGAAAGTGAGGACAGAAGGATTCATTTGTTCAACTTCTGTTTTAAAAAACAGACTTCAAATGATACCACAGAGAAAAAGGAGGAAATGCTGCTGTGTAATAAAATGTCTATTTTTTAAAAACACTAGCTGCAGCATTTTTGTTTTATAGATGGGTTTGGGAGGCAAAGGGGTTGTTGGCTTTTTTGTGGTTGTTATCAAGTCCAGGGAATGTAACATATGCATGCAGGATCAACCACTTATCAGATAGACCAAGTTCACCTAATCTGACCAAAGCTCTCTTGTCCATTCATTCCTGAGTCTGCCAGAGATGAGTCAGAAGGAAAAAGAAAATCTAACCCTGTAGTGTTTAAATACTTCTTAGAAAATTGAAAATGGGAAAAGATTTTATGCAGGATCTTTATACTAAAAGTAAACAAATAGATGCTACATGATAATCTATCTTCAATTTTATAATCCTGGTCATCTTAAATTTTGTTTCACAAATCTAGATTATCTTCATTTATCTACATGATTGTATTTGCTTGAAATTTTGGAAGAAAATGTTATATTTCTTTTTAAATAACATGTGGTATGACTTTCCATCAGTATATTTAATGTTTGAGAATGAAGAATATTTTTTAGTTCAATGACTCACGTAAATTATTATGAAATCGAATCTAGGCCAGGCTTGGTGGCTCAGCCTGTAATCCCAGCGCTTGGGGAGGCCGAGGTCAGGGGATTGCCTGAGCCCACGGGTTCGAGACCTGCCTGGGCAACTTGGTGAGACCTCATCTCTACAATAAATCAAAAAATTAGCCGGGCATGGTAGCACGCTCCTGTAGCTCCAGTTACTTGGAAGGCTGAGGCGGAAGGATTGCCGGAGCCCAGCGGGTCGAGGCTGCGGTGGCCGGAAGTGGCCACTGCACTCCTGTCTGGGTGACAGAGTAAGACTCCAACTCAAAAAAAAAAGAGAAATTGAACCAACCTTGTAAAGTGGTCTTATCCCAAAAGATTTATAAAGATGGGTAATATCCAATATTGGTAGCACATTAGCTATTTATGATTAATATACAAATATAAATGTTAAATGAAAAAGATAAAGAAATACATTCTGCCTATAATCATCAAAATTAAGCTAAAGTATCAGCAACATGAGCATTTTATTCTGAAGTATTTTCCTTCTTAAGCAATTTCGTTAATGATTGGTTCTTTGGATTTATATTAGAAATTTAGTTATTTTCACTGTTTTAAATGTAGATTTTCTTTGCAAGAACTCACCAGAGCAATAAAAATGGAAAAGATTACAGCTAAAATAAATTCACTAGCTCCCTTAGGCTTCTCAAAACCATTAAATTGAAGAGTTCATTTTCCAACAATATTTTTGGAGCACCTGCTGTGTGTCAGGCACTGTTTTAGGGACTAGGAATAACAGCATTTACCAGGAGCTGCTGTTACGAAAGACTGCTGGGGGAGGCTGGCAGCTTTTACAAAGGCCTCTCTCTGGGAGCACCAGCCACATAGACCATAGTGGGAGAGGGCCACCCTAGAGTTGTGCAACACACATCCTTGCTTATAGTATGATAGGTGGAGACAAAAAACGTACAAGTAAACTAACAGGAAATTAGATAAGAGTTTAATGAAAAAGAAAAACACAGTAACACTATAAAGCACTGCAGGACATTTTAGGAAAAGTCTTGTTAAGTAATGTTTAAGCTGAGATTGAAATGCTAAGAAAAACCCAGTCTCATGCAATTCTGAGGAAGAACATTCTAAAGACACAATCAGAAGAATGAACTTGGCCGTCTCAGGGGTCAGAGAGAAGGCCTGAGCAACTAGAGTGTGGAGCCAAGAGGGTCAACAGTGGGGACAGAAGCAAGGTCAGAGGTATCGAAGGGGTCACTCTTCCAAGAGCCAAGGAGTTTGAAATTTTTCTAAGGAAAAAAGAAACCCCTGGAGAGTTCCTTTTGATCAGGAGAGTGATGTTGGAGCTTCATATAGCACAAAAAAGCTCAGCACGGATGTTCCTGGTTTGTCCTGGACTGTTCAGGGCAGCAGAGGATGGGATCTTGAGGTAAGAAGAGTAATTATGGAGATAAATTATAATTGAATGCTGATTATTTTATTGAAGTTCTAATTAGATAATCACAATGGAAACTTATTGAAGCAAACCCAAACCAAGAACACTATTTTTTTTGGTCTGAGTATTTTTCAAAAACAAACATGAAATTGTATGTTTTTTTTCTGCTGTAATGAATGATACTAACACCAAATATAAAACTGAGTATACTCTGAAAAGAACCATTACAAGCAGTGGTCCACACATCCAGTGGGTCTACTTCCGCTGAATATAGGTTAATATTGAGTATAATGTTAGTATTGAATAATGCTTCAATATTTGGTATAGCTTAATACTGAATTATGTATACCAAAATACATTAAAAAGGTAATCACTTTTCTATATAAGGGAACATTTATTACTGAAAATAACAAAGCTATCCAGGGGTGGGAAAAATATAAAATCTTATGCATATTCTCATAGTAGGTAATCAATAAATGTTTGAATGAATAAGTTAATGCCTAGATTTCAATTATTTGTCATTCAATAAAAATACATTATTTAATTGAAATTATTTGCATTGTAAGTTAATTGGAATAATTTTTCTTAATCTTTATGACAAAAATTTGATTCTTCTCTGGTATAAGGGATGTATGTTATATTTCACTGATAAGGGAAATAATTGCATATATAAAAATGAGGCTTTAGTATTATCAACTCCACTATCAATTTTAAAATACAATACATTGAGCAGTATTATAGATAATCTCAATTTGGGGCACAGATTTTATTTTTATAAAGATAACTTTGGAAAAGTAATGATTGATTTCATTAGCATGTTTTGAGAAAGACTGTCATAAAATAAGCTTTACATAAACTTGCCCCCACAAGAGTTAAATCATAGGGAAATACTTTTAAAATATGTCAAAGATAGTACTCTGGGTAACCAGAAATATGAAAAATAAATCACTGATTCGAGCACATGAGATATCAACAAACTACTTTGGCAATTGGGCAGTAAATCTGGTGATTTTTTTCATACCCTGCCCTTTTAAAAATTTTCAGAGGTATAAATTACCCACAATGAGACACATATATCTGAAGTTTATGGTTCAATGGGTTATGAAAAATGCATGCACCATGTAAACAGCATCCTTACCACAGAAACTTTCATCATCATTTTCCCAATCACCTCACCCTTCCCACTGAGGTAATCGCTTTTCTAATATCTATCACCATAGTTTAGTTTTACCAGCTCTAATAATTCATTAAAGAGAATTATATTACTTAATAAAAAGGAATGAATTATTAATAGGCACAACAACATAGATAAATCTTTGTTGGGGCTCAGAATACAATACCCCAAAATGAAGACTTCAGAAGAAGCCTCGGAAGCAAAAGTTTTTCTCTGACCTTTTCTTGCCTTCCTGGTTTTCAGTCCCATTCTCACCTGAGGTTAGCCATAGAAACTAGAATCTCTCCTTCTCAAGGAGGGTCATAGAAACCTGAACCCCTGTTCCCCAAAGCTAGACAAAAAACCTAAAAGTATTATTCTGACTTTTTAACGCAGCTTTTCCATGTAAAAGCTGGCCGGCCAGAAAGAAATTATCTGACCTACCTTGTTTGATTATGGGCATAAGACCTCCATTCCTGTGAGGACCCTGCCCAACACCCAGAAGGGAGAAATGCATTCTCAGAGAAACGAAGGAGAATTTGAACAGACAGGGCTTGCTGGATTTCCCCACTCAGTTTATAAGCATTAGATCATACTTTTTTGTCCAATCATATTTCTACACAGCTACCCATACTTTGATAAACCTAAGCATAAAAATGAACCATTTCCCTTGTATCTTTGGATCTTTCTTCCTAAGGATCCCATGTCATGAAAAACTATGATCAAATAAATTTGTATGCCTTTTCCTCTATAAATCTCCTCTAGTTAATAAATTACCCACAATGAGACACATATATCTGAAGTTTACTTCACTAAAAAGTTTCCCTGGGCCCCAACACCTTCAAATAATTATGATGATTGAAAATAAACAAAAAAGTACATACTGTATTATCCTATTTGTATATAATTCTAAAAAAATAAAAACTGATCTTTAGTGACAGAACTCAGATTGCTAGTTGTCTGGAGATCAGGAAGGGAGATTAAGAGACAGGAATTACAAATAAGAAAAAATTGGGGGGTATATTAACATCAAAACATATCAAAGTGCATAATTTAAATGTAGTTGATTTTATCAATTACACTTCAATAAAGCTATAAGATTTAAAAATTATAACTTTTAGCCGGGCTCGGTGGCTCAGCCTATAATCCCGCGCCTTTGGGAGGCTGGGGTGAGTGGATTGCCTGAGCCCGCGGGTTCGAGACCCGCCTGGGCAGCGAGACCTCATCTCTACAATAAATCAAAAAAAAATCAGCCGGGCATGGTAACGCATGCCTATAATTCCAGCTACTTGGAAGGCTGAGTCGGAAGGATCACTGGAGTCCAGCAGGTCGAGGCTGCGGTGGCCGGGAGCGGCCACTGCACTCCAGTCTGGGCGACAGAGTGAGACTCCAACTCAAAAAAAAAAAAAAAAAAAATTATAACTTTTAAATGGCAAATCAGTTAGTTAGATAGATAAGATCACTTTGCAAGTCACACTGAAATTTTACTTTCAGTAATTTTAGTAGTTAAGGTTTCATAAAATTAATTTTTTTCAGTTTGGAAAAATGTTGACCATTTTTTCTTCAAATATTTTCTGGTAATGCAATTTTTTTCTCTTGCTCTTCTATGAGTCCAACTCTCCATGTATGTTATATATCTTGATATTACCCCACAATAAACATGCCAGTACAGGTTTTTAAAATTTTTTTCCAATCTTTTCTCTGAATTTTAGTTGTCTTGTTTCTATTGACTTGCTTTCAAGTTCACTGATGTTTTCTGATTGCCTAATCTGTTGTTATAACCTCCAGTGAATTTTTCATTTCATTTCTCAAATTTGCATTTGACTTTTGATAGTTCTCATTTTTCTGCTGTGGACTCTATCTGTTCACATTATATTCAGCTTCACCTGAAATCTTTGAAAATGTTTTGTTGTTTTTTTTTTTCCAAAGTTTATTTGAGAAAGAAGGTAGAAAAGAAAGAATGACATGCCAGAACTGACATGAGTGAAAGAAAACTGCTGAAAATGTTTATAATATAGCATTAAGATTCTTTAAGTGTTCAGAAGGCCCCCTCATTAAATTTTTTTATAGCACAAAATATGAAACAACTGTGAATGTATGACATTTTAGTCTGAGTAGACAGCTCTCTTATTTAGTATTTTATGTAGTTTTGATGCACTACTCAGAGCGCAAACACTATAATCTTTAAACACAAACACTTTTCACCTCTGCCCATAATATACTTTGGACATATATTATGAGATGTGCATTGGATCTAACACTAAGAGTTCTGTGAGAACCACCATCATTGGAGGAAGGCATTTATTAATCTACTGAACTTTTTAATGGTTTCAATCACTTATTCAGTAACTTTTTTTACTAGTTGGCCCATTAAAAAAAAGAAATCATAATTAAGCACTATCTTGCATCTAGCTTCCTTCATACAAATATTTTTGAGATTTGTCCATATTGTTATTAATTGAAAATTTTTTCCTTTTTATTGTTAAATAGTATTCAATTATATAAATGTACAGCAATTTTTTATTCATTTTGTTTTTGATAGATCTTTGGAATGTTTCAAATTTTGCTATTAAGAATAAACTCTGCTATGAACATTCTTGTATACATCTTTCTATGGGCATATGTTTTTATTTCTCTTGGCTTAATACCTAGAGATGGAATTGCTAGGTCATAAAATAGATCCACATTGCACTTTATTATCAGCTTTCTTATGCTTCATGGTTGTGTGCTATATCTTTTCCAGTCTTTTAAATTTAACTTTTTCATGTTTTTTAAAAAAATGCTTATTCATTCTGTCACCCAAGTTGGAGGGTAGTGGCACAATTAGGGCTCACCTCAGCCGCGACATCCTGGGCTCAGGCAATTCCTCTACTTCTGTCTCCTGAACTGCTGGAACTACAGGCATGTACCACCATGGCCAACTAATTTTCTGAATTTTTGGAGAGACAAGGTCTCCTCATGCTGCTAGGTCTGGTCTCAAAATCTTGGGCTCAAGTGATCCTCCCACCTCAGCCTCCCAAAGTGCTAGGATTATATGTGTGAGTCACTGCACCTGGCCTTGTTTGTGTTTTTAGATATTGTAGAACATTTCTTGTAAACAACATGTAAATGAATCTTGCTTTTTCATCCTGTTTTGTCATTTCTTTCTTTCCAATGCAGTGCTTAGTCTATTTACAATTAATATAATCATGGCTTTTGTCAGTTCAGCTTAATACCCTGTAGGGACCAAGGGAAAACTTCCTCTTCACCCACTGAAAGTTTGCTGAAAATCAACTGACAAAAAACACATTCATAGGAGAAAAGGCATAGTTTGTGGTTGAATTAATCTTTTTTAGATTCAGATAAGGGGAAGGACCTGTGAGAAAGTCTAGCTGTTTATTTCAATAATAAAGAATTTGCTCTACAGATGCAAATCTCCACAAAAGCCAGCTTTTCAGGGTTATTCTTGTCTGCAGGATCTCTGAATAGTCATCTCAAAAATATGCCATAGAAGTATATTTTGGGGTGAAATATTTTTGCCTTCCTTACTACAATCTTTGTGTTTTGTTTTGTCTTTTTCTGGTTGTCCCATCTGTTATTTGTTCCACTGTTCATCTATCCCTATCTTCTTTTGAGTTGATAGAGTTTTCTATTATTCAATTTTGTCTACTTTATAGACTTTTTGCAATAGTCATGTGTTATTTAACAAAAGGGATACATACTGAGAAATGCATCATTGGATGTTTTATCCTCATGCAAGCATAATGGAGTATACTTACACAAACCTAGATGTTCTAGCCTACTACATACCTAGGCTATATAGTACAGTCTATTGCTCCAGGCTACAAACCTGCACAGCATGTGACTGCACTAAATACTGTAGGCAACTGGATCACAGTGATAAGCATTTGTGTATCTGAACATATCCAAAAATATACAATGTCTGACAATTAAGTTTGTGAACTCATCCTAGAAAAAGTGCTACAAAGCTCATTGCTGCATATCACTGCAGTCATCTTTGAAGTACTCCCCTTGGGAAGCTATGTAACAATGTCAGTGCCTAGTCTACCCATCAAAGCAATTTTGGAACTCTTTTTGGAAAGGCCATCAAAGCTGTCACGTATTTCCCTTGATATCCTGAATGTCATCAAAATGTCTTCCTTTCAATATTTCCTGTATCTTTGAGTAAAGAAAAAAGTCATTGGGGGCCAGGTCAGGTGAATAGGGAGGGTGCTCCAATACAGTTTGTGTTTATTGGCTAAAAACTCCCTTACAGACAGTGCTGTGTGAGCTGGTGCATTGTTGTGATACAAGAGCTCCTTTGGGACCATTTTTGCACACACCTTTCTCATGCCAAGATTTTGAGTTAAGATTTTCTGGCCAGGCTTGGTGGCTCAGCCTGTAATCCCGCATTTTGGGAGGCCGAGGTGAGTGAATTGCCTGAGTCCGCGGGTTCGAGACCCGCCTGGGCAACTTGGTGAGACCTCATCTCTACAATAAGTCAAAAAAATTAGCCAGGCACGGTAGCACGTGCCTGTGGTTCTGGCTACTTGGAAAACAGGCAGAAGGATTGCTGGAGCCCAGCAAGTTGAGGCTGCAGTGACGGGGAGCGGCCACTGTACTCCTGTCTGGGTGACAGAGTGAGACTCCAACTCAAAAAAAAAAGATTTTCCTAACTTTCTCTATCAATGTTTCTTTGGTCTGCTATGCTTCTCACAGTCAGCCGACGATTTTGATGGACAAGTCAATGAATTTTTGCAAAATTTTTTATGAGTTCTGCTTGCTACTGGCTCTCCTGACCTCTCTTTATCAGTGACGCTTTCTCTCCCCTCAGAAAAATGTTTAATCTATGTGTACACTGCCACTTTCTTCATGGCATTATACTTGAACTGACATGTTCCTGATTTCACTTCCACTCTTACCAAGTTTAACAAGAAATTTGATGTTTGTTCATTGCTCTAAATCAATGAGCAATGATTCCATCATTCTCATGACAGCACACAAATATATGCAACAACAATAATAAACACCACTCAACAAGACACTGCCAGACAATGACACAGAGCTGTGAGACACTGATACACAAGGTTATGAAATCTTACCAAGCTGTTTGTACAGTACTGCCAATGTAAGTGCATGGTGAAAAGTTCACAAACTTTAATTGTCAGACTTTGTGGTAAAGGTACAGTAAATATTATAATCTTATGGGACCACTTCATACATGTGGTCCCTTATTGACTTAAATGCTGCTATTTGACACATGATTGTACTTTGAGTGAGTTTGTATACGTGTATCTTTGTGTATGGTTTAGTGGTTACCCTAAAGATTGCACTATGACATATTACTATGTCACTTCAAATAGTGCTTAAAGGACAACCCAAGAACTAAATAGCAGTATAATTTTTTTAGTCTCCATTCTTTGTATTCTTGTCATATATTTTAATTCAATCATATTCCATAAGTCCTGCAATCTACTCTAGTTTTTTGGGGTTTTTTTCCCTGTTAAACAGTTAATAGTGTTTTAAAGAAATTTAGCAATCTTGTGGGTCTAGGAAGACTAAATTTAGAATTCAAGGACATTAAGGCAGTCATGACTTGAGAGGCCAAGATCCTAGAGAAAAAATTCAAAGAATTGAGCCCAAAAATCTGAGCCTTTTTTCCCCTTGAGGCATTTGCCAATTTGTAAGTAGTACAGGCTGAAAGATAGAGAAACAGAGCAAAAAGTAGCTGCTATGAGTTAAGAATTTAAGCAGGATTTTTGTCAGTTTCATAATTCTGAGGAGATAAAATAAATGGAATTAAAGGACCACCAAAAAGAAAAAAAAGAAAAGAAAAAAAAATGCTTCTAATAAAAACCTCAAGCCTTCAGCTGAACTCCAGAAGGGCTATAGTCTAAGAGTGAGGTTAAACTGGAAATAGACTCACTTTAAAAAGACTGAAACACAGCTGTGAATAAGCTTAGTTTCTGTTTGGATTAAAGTAATCCATGGCTGTGCTAATTGCCTCCCAGAACTAAATAAGTCCTCTCCAGAGAAACATAACATTTTCTAGAAACTCTGTAACTTTTACACTGGATTTCCATGATTTAATTTTTAAAAACACCAAGTATATAAGAAAAAGAAAAAAAAAAAAGGAGGGAGGGGGTAGGCAGTAGAAATTGATACACATGTGATCCAGATATTGATTTTCATAGACTTTAAAATGACTGTGATTAGTGTATTAAAGTTAATAGATGATAAGATAGAAAAATCTACCAGAAAACTGAAATTTGTATCCAAAAAATAAAATAAAAACTCTAAAAATAAAAAATAATATCAAAAATCAAGAACACAGTATATATCACTGCACATCTATCGCAATGCTAAAATGAACTACTTATTACAACGTTATAAGTGAAATGACAGTGACAATGTGGAGCAATCAAAACTCTTATACATTGTTAGAGGCACATAAAATGGCACAGCCACTTTAGGAAAAGATATGACAGGTCCTTATTAAACTAAATATATACCTTTCCCATGATCTAGCAATTCCACTCCTAGGTATTTAACCAAGAGAAATGAAAAACATACAGTCACAAAAAGGCTTATATGAGTGTATTTGTAGCAGCATTGTTCATAGCTCAAACTAGAATCTGTTCAATTGTTCCTCAATGAGATGGATTAAAAATAAGCTGTGAAATATTCATAAAACGGGATACTACTCAGCAATAAAAGGAAATGAACAACCGTTACAGGTTAAATTGTGTTCTCTCAAAAAGATATTTTGAAGTGCTAATCCTCAGTACCGCAAAATGTGACCGTTTTCAAAAACAGGGTCATTACAGAGAAAATGAGCTTAAAATGAGGCCATTAAAATGGATCCCAATCTATTATTTGTGCTGTCCTTATAAAAGGGGGAGATCTGGGCACAGAAATAAGCATACAGAGGGAAGCGGATGCAAAGACCACAGGGAAAAGATGGTCATGTGGCTGGAGTAATGCATCTATAGGCCTTGAAATGCTGAGGGGGGCTGGCAAACACCAGAAGCTAGAAGAGGGAAGGAAGGATTCTGTCCTAGAGCTATCAGAAAGCACGTGACCTTACCAATACCTTAATTTCAGACTTCTAGTCTCCAGAGGTGGGAGATAATAAATTTCTGTTGTTTTAAACCACCCAGTTCTTGATACTTAGTTCAGTCGCCTTATGAAACTAATACAGCTAATGTATACATTTAACAACATGGATGAATTTGAAAAGCATTATATTGAGTAAAAATATTTTTACATGAAATAATGTATACTGTATAATTTATTTTATATGAAGTTTTGAGCAGGCAAAACTAAGCTACAGTGGATAAAAAATCAGAACAGTGCTTGCTTCTGGGTGTGGAGGTTGAGCTTGACTGGCAAATGACATGAGAAAACTTTCTGGGTGTTGATTGTATCCTATATCTTATGGGTTCTGTATCTTATGGGTTGAATTATGTCACCCCAAAATATATGTGTTTACAAAAGTGTTTTTATTTCTCAACATTCAGCAAATGAAATGTTAAGATCTGGGCATTTCATATTATGCAAATTCTACCTTAAATGAAATAAAAACTGTAAATAATATTCATGCTGAAGTATTTAAAGGGCAGTTCACTGATGTCTGCAATTTAATTTAAAATGTATCAAAAAGTAAAATGAATTGATAAATAGAAAGATATGTGACAATACAAGTATAATATAATATTAGTGGTAGAATCTATGTGGTGGATATATGGATTTTTAATGTAAAATTCAACTCTTCAGTGTTCGAATATTTTCATAATAAAATGTTGCAAATTAAAATAACTAAATACAGGAGTTTAGCAGTAAATTTACTCCATGCTTTGGCCTGACTCAATCTCTCTTCAGAGATTGAGTCAGGCCAAAGCATGGAGTAAAAAAAAATTAAAAATTAGAAAAAGGTGAAAGTGATACTAGACTTGGTGATAAAGTTTAACACAGGTGTAATTGGAGTTCTAGAGCGGAAGGAGAAATCGAGTAGGCTAAACACAATTTGTGAAAAGATAATAGCTGAGAATTTTTTAGAGCAGATAGACTTCAAGCTACATATTCACTTAACACAGTGAATGGACAGCAGGATAAATATAAAGGAAAACACAACTAGGTACATCTAGTTGAATTGTTGAAAAACATAGGCACAAACCTCAAAAAGCATTCAGAGAAGTGACAAAAAGACTGAGAACTGACTTTTCAACAGAAATGATAGAAGCCAGAAACCAATGGAATAACATCTCTCATATGAGGCACATGGATAGAGTTAGCAATTATTGGGCTCCTCCTATTATGCACCAGGTTCTGGGCTAAACCTTTTACATGCATTATTCCAAACAATTCTCACATTCTTCCAAAGAGGTAGAATTAATATTCCCATTTTAAAGAAAGAAAACTGAGACTTGAAAAAAGGACTATTTATAAAAATCAGACAGCTATTCAGTGGTAAAGATTTAAACATATTCACCCTATATATTATGCTGTTCCCTGTCTGTTCTTTTCTCCATGCCTATGGGTCTGCTGAGGTGCTGGGTCCTAGCACTTCCCAGTTTGCAATCTTATTGCCAAGTCTTGTAGTTGTGACAATATACTGGGTTATCATGAAAAAAGAAAGAGAAAAATAAATGTGGTGGAACACTAGTATCTAATATTGGACAACAAGGATACAGATCACATTATTGTATGGCACTGGAGAACCGACTGTAAAGAGGATACACTTAATTGGCATCTTTTCTTTGAATGTAGTATATCTAGTCTTCAATTTGACACTATAGTAGATGACTGAAATGTTACCTTGTGTCTTGTTAGCACTGTATTGTAAAGTGTATATTATTATAGAAAATTGACAAGGTGATGAGCTGTCACTTTAGCTAAGAGAATATCCTATTTTTAATGAATATTATTTCATAAGGAAATGTGCTGATGACAGCTTATTTCCGCAGAAACTGTCGATGCATAACCTTTTTGCTAGACAACATTGTATCAGTAGTGATGATATTTTAAAAACTATACAAGATGCTAGAAATGTGTTTTTAAGAGTAATGTTTGAGAAGTGAGTATATAATAGTAAAACAAAAATATACTTTTAATATACCGTATTAGCATATATATTATAGGAGATTTTATGAGGGTAGTTATATACAAGGTAGTTATTTATAAGGTAGTTATTTACACCCAATAATATTTTGTTTTTATATGTATTTTATGCCTATAATAAGATATAAGCATATGTCTTCAGAATAAATATATATGTGGAGATATATGCAAAAATGTGTATATGTATATATTGATATGTGCATGGATAAACATTTTCTATGTCAGTACTTATAGGTCATGTAAATACATCTAACCACGCATGTAAGCACTGATACTTCACTGATTGTTGAAATTAGGAAAACTAAGTTCAAGGACTGGTTCTATCACTTTTATTTTGTAATATTGGGAGCATCTCTTAATCTCTTATTTAGGATGACTTCACTTCTCCATTAAAATGGAGAACATAATATGGTCCTACATACTTCAGATGGTGATCAGTAGGTCTTTAAAGGAGAAAATGTGTATGAAGAAAGCTGATGCTGCAAAAATATATTCAAATTATATATATAATTATGTATATAAATACAAGTATTACGATATACCCTGATTATTTATAGGAGTCACTAATCTATGGTTCAGATAAAGTTATTTATTTAATAATAATAATTGCATTTCCTCATTCCATTGCCTAAATACTCATGAAGCCATTTCATAAATCTGACTCAGCTTGTTCTAGGAGAGTGAGGGTAAGTGGAGGGTGGGGAGCTCATCAAGAGTCTTCTTGTGTTCCCTGTTCCCCCCCTCACCGACACTTCCATGTAGCCTGTTAGGACGCCCATAGCACCACATCACAGCGACCCGCCCACAGCAACATCTGCATTGAGGAGCCACCCTGGACACTCATAGTAGACAACATCCAAGGAGCCAGGGAACTAACTGCTGGGCTCCTGTCCTGCACACAAAGTAGGACAGTGCTTGTCCCATCAACATGATTTACAAATTACTTCTTGTTACACAACAACAAACTTTATTTCTAAGTACCCTCTGCTTCTCCCTGCAGCCCTCTCTGTCCACAAAGTTCTGTCATGAGTGCAGGCTTTGGGCCCGAAGTCTGAAGCACACGGTGTTGATTTTTCCATTCTTTTTT